>NW_026575748.1:0-263488 GCF_028641065.1 Leucoraja erinaceus | reverse complement strand
TAGAGAATCCATTGAAAAGGTCTTCTCGGGGCTGGTACCATTCGCTCTCCGGGCAGTTGATTGTGTGGAGTGTCACGTATTGCCGGGGCTTCCAAAAAACTGGACCGTGTTCAAAAAGTCCGCGCGTGGGGGGGGGGGCATGTGATCGAACGATTGCAATGGGCGGCTTCGCCACATGCCGGTCTGTCTGTATGGCTGTGGAGGCGGCAGCGTCTTGAACTCAGTACTTCCGCTCGAACTTCCCAGGGATCTTCGCTCTAACTTCATCGTCACTCAAAAAGGCCTTGGCGACCGTCTCTTGACCAATTTGGTCCAGGGAGTACTCGAAGGGAAGCACTCTGAGTCGACTGCTAGTGCGTCAATCTGACTGTGTATGTTAACCTGCCCCTGTCGGATCAACATCGCAAACACTCGACCATCGTAAGTGCAACCGAAACCCACTACTCTATAGGTTTGGTCGCGCTTGCCACTGCTCGAGTTCGCCATTCTTCTGTAGGTCTTTTAACCTGGCACCTCGTGACAATGGCTGCGTACTTCACCGCCACACTGTAAGGTGACCCTGTAAATTTAACGATAGTCCCTCATTCTGTGTCCATCCTTTGCTGGATGTGCATTAAAACAAAAAAACACGCCGCCCACGTACTGCTGAGGTGATTTGTCAACCTTAAAACCGTATCCCCATGAATCGACAACAGCGTAAACAAGTCAATTTCTCCAATGCCACCAGGTGTGAGGACTACTATTTATATAATAAGATTAAGTGATGGTATTGTCTTCAAGAGGATGGTAATTTACGTTGTTAATAAAAGATATGAATCTTTCATTAGCATGGGATTGAAATTATATTGCCATTCCTTTGTCTACCAAACCAGACCTTTTAATCGTTTAACGGTCTTTGACGCATTGGAGGTGACTCTATTTTAAACCCCAGTGCCCTGTTATAGACATGTCCACAGAAGGACCATATCTTTCTTAGACTACTACCCTCAAGACACTCAGGAGATCAATACTGTTGACAGTACTTCAGATATTGTTTGACCAATGTATCCTCTTCATAACAAGAGGATTCCAGTATAGGAGTAAAGAGGTTCTTCTGCAGTTGTATATGGCTCTGGTGAGACCACATCTGGACTATTGTGTACAGTTTTGGTCTCCGAATTTGAGGAAGGACATCCTTGTGATTGAGGCAGTGCAGCGTAAGTTCACGAGATTGATCCCTGGGATGGCGGGACTGTCGTATGAGGAAAGATTGAAAAGACTAGGCTTGTATTCACTGGAGTTTAGAAGGATGAGGGGATATCTTATAGAAACGTATAAAATTATACAAGGACTGGACAAGCTAGATGCAGGAATAATGTTCCCAATGCTGGGCGAGTCCAGAACCAGGGGCCACAGTCTTAGAATAAAGGGGAGGTCATTTAAGACTGAGGTGAGAAAAAACTTTTTCACCCAGAGAGTTGAGAATTTGTGGAATTCCCTGCCACAGAGGGCAGTGGAGGCCAAGTCACTGGTTGGATTTAAGAGAGAGTCCAGGGGCTAGTGGAGTCAAGGGATATGGGGAGAAGGCAGGCGCGGGTTATTGATAGGGGACGATCAGCCATGATCACAATGAATGGCGGTGCTGGCTCGAAGGGCCGAATGACCTCCTCCTGCACCTATTTTCTATGTTTCTATGTTTCTAATGACTAGAGCCAGGATGTTTAGGTGCAAAAAAACTGAAATAGGCAGACCAAAAGGCACAATAAAATTGCAAAAAAGGCATGAAAAAGGCACATTGACAAAAAAGCCATAAAAAGGCATGTATTTCCACCCAAATATGGTTAAAAATGATAATGTAAAGGTATTCTACATTAAATGACCAAAGTTGCTTGGTTGCACATAATTACAAGCAATGTTTTCAAATTATCTGGTGTTAAATTATGCCGTCTCTAAGACAGTATATGCTTCAGTTGTAAAAAACTTATTTCTACCTCAGCTGAGGTCACTGGTGCATACCCAAAACAAGCTAGAGACTCTATATTCATGTCGATATCTTGTGCATTACAACTACCTTTGAGAACTTTAGCTATGTTTTGTGTTTCTTCAAGATCTTTGTTAGCTAAAATCACTCTCACATTTTCCTTGTATATCTTACCAACATCGTCAGGAATTATACGGATATCGTCAGTTACTTTGTTGAAAACCTGCAAGTTATTCACTAATGTTTTGCCACATTTCTCAAGGGAAGTGATAGCTTGAGGGAAGTTTGCAAAATTGGAAGCAATAAACACAAGATCACGGTGGAGGAACTTTTTCTGCATGATTTCACTGACGATCCTCACTGCAGCAGATTCTTCTTCAAAACAGTTGATGAATTATTTTATGTTTTCGAAATTTGCAGCATAATAGAGTACAGCAGAGAGCCATGTACCCCACCTAGTCAAAACGGGCTGAGGAGGTAGCGGAATCTCGGGTGCCATTTCCTTGAACATGCTTTGAGGAAGATTTTCTTGACATTGGAAACTAGGTGATCGACATTTGGAAACAAACTATGTATGTGCTTGACAATTCTATGAAGTCCTTGAGCTAAGCATGTCAAATGCAACATTTTGGGGAATAAACCTTTAAGAGCACGAGCAGCTTTTTTCATGTTCGGAGCTGCATCAGTCACAAACAGAAAAACATTCTCGTGTTTTATATCTTCTGGCCAAAGATCAGCAAGTGAAGATGTAAACAACTGAGTAATGTCACAGTCTGCCCTCTCCTCATTCTCATCCACTTCACCTCCCGGTACTTTTCCACCGGTCCCTCCTTCTCCTCACCTGCCTGCCTGCCACTCCCCTCTCATCAGCCTAACTCTCCTCACCTGTTGCACTCAGTTGCCTCTGATCACCTATTAACCCGGTATATAGACTCTCCTCACCGTTCACACAGTGCCAGATTGTTCTCAGCATTCATGCAAGACTCTCCAGCGATTTCCCGACTACCTACATGGATTCGAACCTGCCTGCCCCTGACCATTCCGCCCTGTCGTCTTCCCGGATATCACCTGAGCCTTCTGTCCCCGACCTCCTGGTTTCTGTCTGCCTCTCTCCTGGGCTGTTTGGTGTATCCCTGCAACGGCTCCTGCCTGACTTTGATTCTCCTTTCATGTGTCCCTCGCTGGTTTGTTTGCACCGTGTGTTGGATCTCCTGGTTACCGGATCTACCGCTACCCCGACTACGTCTCCTGCCTGCCCCTCTTCGGAACCCTTGCTCAATCCTGAGCCTCTGTGTGAGTATGGTGTACCTATTCCTGTGTTACTACTCTGTGTTACAGTATCGTTATAAGGTTCTTTACCAATTATACCTGCCTGATTCTGTGCTGCTTTTGGGTCCAAGCTATACCTGTTACAAGTAATAGTTGAGCTGTTTGACTTCTCCAATACTTCCAATGTCAATAAATACTCCTATGATAGTTGACCTGCCTCCAGTGTACCGATGACCACATTGGCAACATATCTCCTCACAACATCAGTTGTTTCGCCTATTGAAATCCATATTTTGTTGCATGCAACTTCATCTCTAATTTTCTGCACAACAATGTTGAAGTTGATGTCAACATAATTTTTCCGTAATTATGACTCACTTGGTATATGTTCCTCTGTGTATTTCTCTAAAAAACCTCTGAGAGATTTGTTTTCCAATTTCCAAATGGAATTCCAGCATCAATGAATGCCTTGCACAGACCACTCGACAACTCAGATCTGTGACTGGAGCCATCAGTAAATGTAGTGAGGAGACAAGCTTGCGTATTTTGCTTGTGTAGTCTACACTTTAGTGATATCAACATTGACTTCCCTAATTTTAGATAGCCCTTGTTTTCTCCCTCCTCCCCCTCCCCCTTTCCAGCTCTCCTTCTAGTCCTATTGTCTCTGCCTCTCTCCTTTCTTTTTCCCAACTACCCCCCCCCCCCCCCCCCATCAGTCTGAAGAAGGGTCTCGACCAGACACGTCGCCTATTCCTTCTCTCCATAGATGCTGCCTCACCTGCTGAGTTTCTCCAGCATTTTTTGTCTACCTATGATTTTTCCAGCATCTGCAGTTCTTTCTTAAATAGATCTTGGAGAAGGCTGAACCAGCGGGCAGCAGCAAGAACGAATGAATGACCGATGGTGGCGCCCCCGGTTTCGCCCCGGTGGTGGAAATTTTCTTGTAAGTTATACTATGTTAATAATAATTTTAATATTAATGTGTTAACATAGAAAACGTCATTAAAATTGACGGCGGCAGCGACCCGACTTTGGAGGTTCGGCCGCGGGCCCAGTAGATGACATCGTCGGGAGCTCGCAGGTCACAGGTTGGTGACCTGTTTTTCTGGAGCTCCTGCGGCAACAGCTTCTTCCGATGGACTGGAGGGCGGCAGCTTCGACCACCCCAGGCCACGGAGATTGAACCGGCCCGTTCGCGAAGCACAGTTGAGCCGCGGGACTAAAGCACCATCACCCAGTGGGGGTCACAACCTGGATCGCCTCAGCGCAGAGGGAGAACAAGGAGGGAAGAGACAAAGACTTAAGATTTTTGCCTTCCATCACAGTGAGGAGGTGCCTGGTGAACTCACTGTGGTGGATGTTAAATTTGTGTTTATTGTGTGTTTTGTTGCTTTATTATATGTATGACTGCAAGGCAACAAAATCCTGACCTATATAACAAAAACTTGATATTTTGTAAAAAAATTCCTTAGCAATGAATGATACCATTTTGTTGTTTTTTTGTTAATAACTTGGAGACACAAGACACTGCAGATGCTGGGATCTTGTGTAGACCACAAAGTGGTGGAGTAATTCGACGGATCGGGCAATATCTCTCGCGGACATAGATATGTAAACTTTGGGGTTGGGACCTTTCTTCAGACTCCAAACTCCCGATTTCCGACTCCATTTCTGACCCAATATGTTGCCCATCCATGTCCTTCAGAGATGCTGCCTTACCCGTCGAGTGATCCACCACTTTGTGTTCTTTCTTTCTAATTTGTTTTACACACATATCAGGCTTCTGCAAAACACCTTCCATTCCCCCAGTCCACACAATGAAACATGGAGGAAACATATTTTTAATGCTTAAGAAAAAAACAAGCTGCTCGAGGAACTCGGTAGGGGAGGCAACATTTGTGGAGGGGAATAGACCCAACGAGCCACCCCAGTAAGCCAACTGCCCGTCCTCGCTGGTATCGCCCCGGGCAACATCAGACGAGAAGCAGCCACGCTGGCCCTCTCTCGAAAGGCACAGACCATTGAATCCCACCTCCTCCATCAGATCGTCACAGAGACACCACGACGTGCCGTGCGCCTCAAGTCACGGCGCCCCTTTGCCACGCAAGCCCAAGAGCTGCTCTGCACAACACCAGCTGACGCTTCCAAGGCCGCCTGGGTCAAGACGAGATGGAGAGACCAGTGGAAGTCAGCGGAACCATCTAGGCTACACCATTACATCAATGACCCCATGGACGTCCCTGGCCAGGACTTGCCCCAAAAGCAGTGGACAACCCTCAACCGCTTGAGGACAGGCGTTGGACGCTATGGATTAGCGATGAAGAGGCGGGGCATCGTAGACAATGAGCGCCCCCTGCGAGTGTGGGGACCCAACACAGACAGTGGAGCACATCATCACCAGTTGCCCCAAACACCGCTTGGCCACCGAATGGTGAACGAGGTCTGATTGTCCTGGATGATGACACGTTGGCCTGGCTCGCCTCAACGGAGCTGCAGGTCTAAAAGACACACGACAGAAGAAGGAGAACGCAGGTGGCAGTACAAGTCATGACCTCGTGACTTTCCCTCCATAGATGCTGCCAGACCCACCTGAGTTCCTCCAGCAGTACGCTTTTTTTTGCTGAAGATTCCAGCATCTGCAGTCTCTTGTGTCACCACTTTTAGTACTTCATCTATCTAGACCTTTTCATGCCGCACGGTTCTGCTCAAATCTGGCCTGATGTGTTCAACTGTCACCGTTTACCTTCTCCAGCATCAGACTAAAACTGCAATATATTCTTGGTGCTGGAAATTATTTCCAATAGCGCCCTTCCTTTCAACTTGTGGCTGTCTTGATTGACCACCTAAAACAACAGGTGAACCTCGAGACTCAAAGGGAAAAGAGTGTGATCAAGAAGGTTGAATTGCGGTGAAACAGTAGCACAGCAGTAGAGTTGCTGCCTTACAACGCCAGAGACCCAGGTTTGATCCTGACTACCGGTGCTGTCCGTATGGAGTTTGCACGTTCTCCCCATGACCACGTGGGTTTTCTCTGAGAACTTCAGTTTCCTCGCACACTCCAAAGACGTACAGGTTCGTAGGTGATTTGGCTTGGTACAAGTGGAAATTGCCCTGTGTATGTGTAAAGGGCCTGTCCCACCAGCATGCGATTGCATGCATCTAGCGCGACCAAACGTGGCGGCTTGAGGCGTACGGCCGCGCGGGGCCGGTCCCAATTCGAACCACGGAGGCATATAGAGTTGTGCTGGGCTGGTCCCGACATCATACTCACCAATCAGCTGGGCAGGAGGTGGGCCGACTGAATTTGGACGTCACACGGCGTTGGGCGGTGACGTCATCGCGCAACGCCACATGCGAGGCGTACGCCATCAAGACGGTGTGTACGGCGTCAAGCCACTGCGTACGACGTTGAGACGGCGCGTACGGCCTCAATGCGGCTGTGGGTCGACAGGCCTTTGTCACACGGGATTTTCGGACAGAGCAAGAGTTTTGGAGCCCCGCGCGATGTCGGGACCAGCCCCGCACAACTCCATACGCCTCCGCCGATCGAAGTGGGACCAGCCCCGCGAGGTCATACGCCTCAAACGACCACGTTTGGTCGCGCTAGACGCATGCTGTCGCATGCTGGTGGGACGGGTCCTTTAGGGTAGTGTGGGGATCGCTGGGCCGCGCGGACTCAGAGGGCCGAATGGGCTGTTTCTGCGCTGTATCTCCAAACTAAACTAAAACATAAATTCATAAATCTCGTCATGATGGGGTCGGTAAAGATAATGATTTTACAGATCTGGAAGATTTGAGGATCAGCTCTTGGCATTTGTTGTCACCCTGTCTTGAACTGCAAAACAAGAGCAGTTGCAGTTCTACACAGAACCCTGGGGCTACGGACAAGCCCATTTTTCTGGCTTTCCAATTTCTGGAAAACGCATATCTAAGAGTTGGATTTATGGAGAGTGCCTGACTCTGAAAGGCGGGGGTCGTGTGCCTGACAGGTGAGATCCCAAGGCTTCCCAATATGAATCAAAAGTTTTTCATTTCATTTGAATTGAAATAAAGCATGTAAAGATCTTGGAAGATTTGATGCAGTAGATGCCAAAAGACTGTTCCACTTGATGGAAAGGTCTCTCGAGCTTGGGGTTAAAATCTTCGGAGAAGGAACCAATCATGTAGGAGTGAGAGGAGAAAAACATTACTCACTCAAAAAGATCATTTTAGAATTCAGTACCACAGAGGATTGTGTTGATAAACTGAGTTGAGAGTATATTTAATGCAGAAATTGGTAGTATGTTTGCCATTAATGGAATCAAAAGCTATGGACATAGCACAAAAAGATGAAGTTGATCATGGTCATAGTGACAGTAGATAAGAATATAGCCATTGTTCCACCTCATCAGGCTTTTCATAAAATGCAAATGCAGTGAATTGCATGAAAATGCTTAAAATCAGGTTGCTGCATGTTTTACATTCAAGATTCAAGATTCAAGATTCAATTTAATTGTCATTTGGACCCCTTGAGGTCCAAACGAAATGCCGTTTCTGCAGCCATACATTACAAACAAATAGACCCAGGACACAACATAATTTACATAAACATCCATCACATCGCTGTGATGGAAGGCCAAAAAAACTTATCTCTCCACTGCACTCTCCCTTCCCCCCCCCCCCCCCCCCCCCCCCCCCCCGATGCCAGAGTCAAAGTCAAAGCCCCCGGCTGGCGATGGCGATTGTCCCGCGGCCATTAAAGCCACGCCGGGTGGTGCGAGGTCGCACACCGGGTCTTGGTGTTAGAGCCCCCGGTGTGCGCTCGCAGAGTCCCGCGGCCATTCCAAGCCGCACGGGGCGGTGCTGTAGGCCCCGCTCCAGGAGCTCTTCGACCCCGCAACTCGGGCGGGAGAAGTCGCCGTTGCGAGAGCCCTGAAAAGCGGTCTCCCTCCAGGGACCCGCGGGCTCCCGGTACATCAATCCTGTTATCTGCACAAAACTGGATCTTACCGTTTGCCTTCCCATGGAAAATGATAAAATGTTTGCACATCTTCTGTGAACACAAACTAAACAAACAGAAAGTTAAAGATACTAATTTCAAATATGATGGAGTGAATTTCTCTCAGGCATCGAACCTGCACCGTACAACATTGCTCAGGTATTTCAGTAAATTTCAGTGAAAAAGTGTAACTCGACATCAGAGCCGGACTGAAAGTTGATTCACTTCTCTTGAATTGAATAAACTCTTGTCCCTTCCAGTTCTATAGTTCCACAAAGACAGGGTTTGGTGTATAATATAATATGAAAACCACATGCAGTGATGGAACAGAGTTATGCAATAAATAAAATGCACCCATGCTATGATGTGACCCCGATCCAGGTGCTCTTGTAAGAAAATTGAAGTTGGTTTTGAAGACATAAATCTTATCTCTTATGCAGATTAACTCTTCTCCTGAGTATTCCGGTTTTTATTTTTTAATTCTCATCATGTGAAAGGTTTTTGGCCATTCACAGCAGAAGCAAAATGAACACATTTTTCATCATTGGTTTGCCAATGTTCGCTAGTGTGGCAGAAGACGCGTAGCTCGCTGTTGGCTTCTGTCGTCATGTTGACGGAATTGGCCGTCCGATGCGTCACAGAGTGCATCGTGTCGTCGTTTCCGGGGATCGCCACGAGGAGCCTTCTCTCATGATCCCCGCCAATGTATTCATTCAGTTACTGAGGCTCTTCAACTTGGATCGTGGCTGATGTCCACACAGATCACAAAGTGGTGAAGGGAGGAAAGCCGAGGATGCACACGAGAGCAGAATTGGGAATGCGCAGAGATCCTGGTTGATTGTAGAATTTGGAACTGATCAGAGAGGGAAGGGCTAAAGGAGAGATGAGGCAGCTTATATTTGATCTGGCTTGTGACTCATTTTCACCCCCTCCTCAGCAATCCCTCAACTACACCAATCTATCACAGTGCTGTTGACGTAACAAAATTCAAGGCCTTTTACTGCCATATCCATCTTATGAAAGTCATCTGTCTGCTAGTGGCAACTAGGCCTCAGATTCAGATTCAGATTCAATTTTAATTGTCATTGTCAGTGTACAGTACAGAGACAACGAAATGCATTTAGCATCTCCCTTGAAGAGCGACATAGCAAACGATTTGAATAAATAATAATAAGTGTCCGGGGGGGGGGGGTGGTGATTGGCAGTCACCGAGGTACGTTGTTTAGTAGAGTGTAGAGTGACAGCCGCCGGAAAGAAGCTGTTCCTCGACCTGCTGGTTCGGCAACGGAGAGACCTGTAGCGCCTCCCGGATGGTAGGAGGGTAAACAGTCCATGGTTGGGGTGAGAGCAGTCCTTGGCGATGCTGAGCGCCCTCCGCAGACAGCGCTTGCTTTGGACAGACTCAATGGAGGGGAGCGAGGAACCGGTGATGCGTTGGGCAATTTTCACCACCCTCTGCAATGCCTTCCGGTCGGAGACAGAGCAGTTGCCATACCATACTGTGATACAGTTGGTAAGGATGCTCTCGATGGTGCAGCGGTAGAAGTTCACCAGGATCTGAGGAGACAGATGGACCTTCTTCAGTCTCCTCAGGAAGAAGAGACGCTGATGAGCCTTCTTGATCAGAGTAGAGGTATTGTGGGTCCAAGAGAGGTCATCGGAGATGTTGACTCCCAGGAACCTGAAGCTAGAAACACGTTCCACCTCCGTCCCGTTAATGTGGATGGGGGTGTGCGTGCCGCCTCTGGACTTCCTGAAGTCTACAATGAGCTCCTTGGTCTTCTTGGAGTTAAGGGCCAGGTTGTTGTCAGCGCACCATGCTGCTAAGTGCTGGACCTCCTCCCTGTAGGCCAGCTCATCGTTGTTGCTGATGAGGCCAATCACCGTTGTATCATCTGCATACTTGCCCGAACTTGACCCCTTTACCCTTACAATTCTCTATTGTCATTTATAAGACCTTGTGCTGGAATGATTGTCCCCAACAACCAAAATTGCATGATGTTTCTCTCCAAAAGTGGTGAATTAAAAAATATAGGGGTGTTATGCAACCGATGAGGCTCTTCAGTCCATCAATTCAGTACTAGCTCTTTACAGAACAATCCAAAGGCAAATATACTGCTTTTTTTCCCATTGTTCTATATTTTTCCCTTCTTAAAGTTGCTCTCCAATTCCATTTTGAAAGGCACTGCTTCAGATACCCCCCTAGGCAGTGAGGTGGAGATCATCACTGCCCTATGAATAAGATAGATATTTGTCACATCCATTAAATCTTTAATCACCATTGATGTCAATCTTATAATGATACCTTGATACCCTACTCCAATAAATATAATTTAAATGTCAAAGATTATCTCACCCTGGAATTCAGCTCTTTTATACCAAGCATTGCCGTCAAATATGAAGAGTTTTATTCACATCACTATATCTGTGTGGAACATTGGGGCTTTCATATCGCTTTTCTCTTACCCAACTTCCTTATGTCCCTGTCCCACTTAGGAAACCTGAACGGAAACCTCTGGAGACTTTGCGCCCCACCCAAGGTTTCTGTGTGGTTCCTGGAGGTTCCCGGAGGTTTTTGTCAGTCTCCCTACCTGCTTCCACTACCTGCAACCTCCGGCAACCACCTGCAACCTCCGGGAACCGCACGGAAACCTCAGGTGGGGCGCAAAGTCTCCAGAGGTTTACTTCAGGTTTCCGAAGTGGGACAGGGGCATTAGACCTCTGCACAATAGTTTAGGGTAACTAAAGTGCGGAAACATGACCTCCGGCCCACCGAGCCTGCACCAACCAGCGAACCCGACACATTAACACTATCCTACACACACTAGGGACAATTTACACTTATACCAAGCCAATTGACCTATAAACTTGCACCTCTTTGGAGTGTAGGAGGAAACCGAAGATCTTGAAGAAAACCCACGCTGGTCATGGGAAAAACGTACAAACTCCGCACAGATAGCACTTATAGTCGGGTCTCCGGCACTGCAAAACAACTTTACCGCTGTGCCACTGTACTCCCCTGAGAAAAGGCTTTGTATAAGCAAACTTTGTATAAGCAGGAAGATTGTTCCTGATGGTACACAAAAAAGCTGGAGAAACTCAGCGGGTGCAGCAGCATAGATCGCTCCATAGATGCTGCTGCACCCGCTCAGTTTCTCCAGCTTTTTTGTGTACCTTCGATTCTCCAGCATCTGCAGTTCCTTCTTAAACAGATTGTTCTTGATGTTGGGGGAAGTCCAGAACAAGGGGTCACACTTTAAGGATAAGGGGGAAACCTTTTAGGACCGAGATGAGAAAAATATTTTTCACACAGAGAGTGGTGAATCTGTGGAATTCTCTGCCACAGAAGGTAGTTGAGGCCAATTCATTGGCTATATTTAAGAGGGAGTTAGATGTGGCCCTTGTGGCTTAAGGTATCAGGGGGTATGGAGAGAAGGCAGGGATGGGATACTGAGTTGGATGATCAGCCATGATCATATTGAATGGTGGTGTAGGCTCGAAGGGCTGAATGGCCTACTCCTGCACCTATTCTCTATGTTTCTATGTTTCTATGTAAGGAGTTGTTTGGTCAATGGTCATCAATGGTCAGCAATGGAGGAGGGGGTGCAGAGAGAAAACAAATTGGATTAGGAATCAGGTCATCAGTAAGGCGGAATGAGGATAAAGAGGAGAATCTTTAAGGGAAGGGACACCATTAAGAGAAAGGGAAACACTCACGGAATGCGGAATACTGAGGAAAGGACATTGTTGGGGGATGGGACATCATAGAGTGGAAGGATATTATTTGGGAAAGGGCAGGAGCAATTGGACAATGGGGCAACATTGGGGGTGGGGCCAACATCATGTTTTTTGTGATGACATAAACCTGTATGTAGAATTACAAAACATTGCCAATATTTATTGGTAATATGAGAAATTTCCCCATTTTAGTAACAACTCGGTTATTAATTTTGTTCTGGGCAAGTTACTCAGAAGATAATGAAGGATGAGGGGGTATCTTATTGAAACTTGCCGACTGCTGAAAAGACTGGATAGAGTGGATGTGGAGAGGATGTTTCCACTAGTGGGAAAGCCTTTATTGTTTTAAAAAGGAGTTGAAGAGGAATTTATTTAGCCAGAGGGTGGTGAATCTATGGAATTCATTGCCACACACAGCTGTGGAGGCAAAGGCTTTGGGCATTTTTAAAGCGGAGATTGATAGGTTCTTGATTAGAAAGTGTCAAAGGTTACAGGGAGAAGGCAAGAGAATGAGGTTGAGAAGGAATGATAGGTCAGGGAATCAAAACGCTCGAAGATCTGTATGAATTGGGAAAATTACTATCATTTCAACAACTACAACTGAAATATAATTTGAAAAATAATCAATATTTTAAATATCTTCAAATTTGTGATTATCTGAAAAAATACACAAAAGACTATCATAATATGCCTACCGACTTACTGGCTGAAGCAATGAAGACAAAGGCGGAATCAGCTAATCTAATATCATACTTATATAACATCATCTTAAACATAGAAATACCCACAACTGATGGAATTAGAAGAGACTGGGAACAAGAATTAGCTATAAATATTTCAAAAGAGAGCTGGGATAATCACTTACTACAGGTGCATAAATGTTCGATCAACGTACGACATACTCTCATCCAATTCAAAACATTACATAGACTTTATTATTCAAAAACTAAAATAAATAAACTCTTCCCTAATGTCTCACCCATCTGTGATAAATGTCTGTGTCAAGAAGCTACCATAGCGCATTCTTTTGTACAAAAATCCAAAAATTCTGGTATGAAATATTTGATATCTTTACAAAATTAATCAAAATAAAACTGGTACCAAAACCAGAATGGATCATTTTTGGAATATCGGAAGGTAACCATGAACTAAACGTGTTTCAGAAGAATTTACTCAATTATGGGCTAATAATGGGGAAAAAAGCTCATACTTAAATTTTGGAAAAATGCGCCCACACCAACAATAAAAATGTGGATATCAAATATGTTTGAAACACTACATAGAAACATAGAAACATAGAAATTAGGTGCAGGAGTAGGCCATTCGGCCCTTCGAGCCTGCACCGCCATTCAATATGATCATGGCTGATCATCCAACTCAGTATCCCGTACCTGCCTTCTCTCCATACCCCCTGATCCCCTTAGCCACAAGAGCCACATCTAACTCCCTCTTAAATATAGCCAATGAACTGGCCTCAACTACCCTCTGTGGCAGAGAGTTCCAGAGATTCACCACTCTCTGTGTGAAAAAAGTTCTCCTCATCTCAGTTTTAAAGGATTTCCCCCTTATTCTTAAGCTGTGACCCCTTGTCCTGGACTTCCCTAACATCGGGAACAATCTTCCTGCATCTAGCCTGTCCTACCCCTTAAGAATTTTGTAAGTTTCTATAAGATCCCCTCTCAATCTCCTAAATTCTAGAGAGTATAAACCAAGTCTATCCAGTCTTTCTTCATAAGACAGTCCTGACATCCCAGGAATCAGTCTGTTGAACCGTCTCTGCACTCCCTCTATGGCAATAATGTCCTTCCTCAGATTTGGAGACCAAAACTGTACGCAATACTCCAGGTGTGGTCTCACCAAGACCCTGTACAACTGCAGTAGAACCTCCCTGGTCCTATACTCAAATCCTTTTGCAATGAAAGCTAACATACCATTCACTTTCTTTACTGCCTGCTGCACCTGCATGCCTACCTTCAATGACTGGTGTACCATGACACCCAGGTCTCGCTGCATCTCCCCCTCCAATCGGCCACCATTTAGATAATCTGGAAGAGATGAGATTCCTCTTAGCAGGTAAAGCAGACCAATTCCAAAAGACATGGTCTACGTTTTTGGAACTATTTAGCAGAAGTATGTGTCAATACAAATCAAGAATATGTTGATCTGGAGAGGTCAGAAACATGTGTAGTGGGGACTGGATCAACTTTCGGTAAAACATTTGCAACAATATTTCAAATTGTCTTTCATTCAAGAATCATTTAATTTAATTTCATGCTCTAAATGCAATCACATTAATAAGTACATTGGCCAGCATCTTCAAGGTGTGTATTTTCGTTGAAAACTAAGACAATGACCCAACAAATTATCTAGGCTGTGATATACATATTATATTGATTCAACTAACAAAACTGAAGAAAATCTGGCCAAAATATCAGTCAAGAATCATTTGTAAATTTCACTGTTTGTTACAAGCGGTCTCAGGAAATGTTAGAACTGATTGAATGTTTCACTTCCAACATTTCTGAAACATTTATTTCAGCAGGCAAGAGTTATTGAGATACTCAAATACAAAGCCACATCAACAGGGTACGGAGAAACACTAACAAATGATTCCAACTTTATCTTTAAGAATGAAGAGATAAAATTCAATTCCTATATCTGATCAAATCTAACAGGAATTTTCACTGTATATTGATGAATATTGATGAAACAATAAGCAGTGTTTTTCAATTACCTACGTACTGATGCAGATATAATTGCTAAAATGATTATTTTATGCACCAATAAAAGCATTTTTGATGACACCGGGAATTTCAGACTTGCAAATCCAACACTGGAATTTGTGGAAACAACTGCTTTTGATTAGCGGAAGGAAAAAAAATGTGAACCTGATGCAAGTGTTTCAATGGAAATGTTTTGAAAGGGGATAAAAAGTGAAGTCCTGACGCGGAGTGTATTCAACACTAACACATACATCATGTGGATGAGGGCAGAGGCTTTGTGCCATTTTGACTGGAAACATTTGTGTTTGGATGTAAGATGCACTCAATCTGATTTTAAACTCAGGGTAACCAAACAAAGGAACAGCAATCTCGCAGAAATTTGTGAGCACAATGTCAGGGTGATTTTAACACCTGGTCTTTATTTCCATCTGATTAATGGACTGCTTTGCACTTATGTCAAACTTTTAAAGAGGAGGATGCGTCTCTCATGATGAGCTGGCACTCATTACTTCCATTTTGCTTGATTACATATAAAGAACACATAAATAGCTGTTCCCAACATCATAGTTTGGTTTGGGAACAACTCCATCCAAGACCACAAAAAATTGCAGGACATTGTGGACGCAGCCCAGACCATTACACAAGCCTTCTAGTGACTTCATTTATACCTCATGCTGCTTCGGCAAGGCCAGCAGCATAATCAAGGATGAGTCACGCCATGGTCCACTCCCTCTTCTCCCCTTTCCCATCAGGCAAAAGGTACAGAAGTGTGAAAACGCACACCACCAGATTAAGGGACAGTTTCTTCCCAGCTGTTAACAGGCAACTGAATCATCCGACCACAACTACAGAGCAGTGCTGAACTACTATCTACCTCTTTGGTGACCCTTGGACTATCCTTGATCGGACTTTGCTGGCTTTAGCTTGCACTAAATGGTATTTCCTTATCATGTATCTATGCAGAGTAAACGAATCGATTGTAAATGTGTATTGTTTTTCTGCTGACTGGTTAGCAAAGGTTTTCACTGTACCTCAGTACTAAATTAAACTAAACTGAAAAGAGCATTGAAGGAACAGAGATGCTAATTTTAGAAGTACACCTTTTTTCAACACACATCGATTTTTTCCTCCTTTCATACAAGTCAAGTCAAGTCAAGTCAAGTTTATTTGTCACATACACATACGAGATGTGCAGTGAAATGAAAGTGGCAATGCTCGTGGACTTTTGTGCAAAAGACAAACAACCAAACAAACTATAAACACAATCATAACACACATATTCTTTTACATAATAAATAATGGAAGGAAAAACGTTCAGTAGAGTTAGTCCCTGGTGAGATAGGCGTTTACAGTCCGAATGGCCTCTGGGAAGAAACTCCTTCTCAACCTCTCTGTTCTCACCGCATGGCAACGGAGGCGTTTGCCTGACCGTAGCAGCTGGAACAGTCCGACGCAGGGGTGGAAGGGGTCTTTCATGATATTGTTGGCTCTGGAGTTGCACCTCCTGATGTATAGTTCCTGCAGGGGGGCAAGTGAAGTTCCCATAGTGCGTTTGGCTGAACGCACTACTCTCTGCAGAGCCTTCTTGTCCTTGGCAGAGCAATTCCCAAACCAGATGGTAATGTTCCCGGACAAGATGCTTTCCACCGCCGCTGCGTAGAAGCACTGGAGGATCCTCGGAGACACTCTGAATTTCCTCAATTGCCTGAGGTGGTAAAGGCGCTGCCTTGCCTTACTCACGAGTGATGCCCATGTCATATCCTCGGAGAAGTGGACTCCCAGATATTTAAAACAGTTCACCCTATCCACATGATCCCCATTTATCCTCAATGGAGTGTACGTCCTCGGATGATGTGCCCTCCTAAAGTCCATGATCAGCTCCATCGTTTTTTTGATGTTCAAGAGGAGGCTGTTATCCTGGCACCAGAGTGCTAGATCAGCCACCTCCTCCCGGTAGGCCTTCTCATCGTTGTCTGAGATCAGGCCCACCACCACAGTGTCATCAGCAAACTTAATTAATGAGTTGGAGCTGAACCTAGCCACACAGTCATGTGTGTACAGGGAGTGCAATAGGGGGCTGAGGACGCAACCCTGGGGCGATCCTGTGCTCAGGGTGAGGGACTTCGATGTATTACCTCCCATCTTGACTACCTGGGGCCTGGCGGTGAGAAAGTCCAGGACCCAGGCACACAGGGAGGTGTTGAGCCCCAATTCCAGTAGCTTCCCGGCCAGTCTGGTGGGGACTATCGTGTTGAAGGCTGAACTGTAGTCTATGAACAGCATCCTCACGTAGCCCCCCTTCTGGCTGTCCAGATGGATGTGAGCGGTGTGCAAGACCTGGGAGACCGCATCGTCCGTGGATCTGTTCGGACGGTATGCGAACTGCAATGGGTCCATGTTCCGAGGGAGGAAGGCGCAGATATGTTTCTATATATACACCAGCCCTATTCACTCCTTGCAATCTATCACTGGCACTGTTCTTCCTGCAACGATTTTTATTTCACAAACCCCATGCTCCCTTGACAATTGACACTTCCCCAACTCCATGCCTCTGTGCTTCCTTTTCACTGTGCCCTTTGTGTACACAAGCCCCAAAAAATCTCCAATTTGTTTCTTGCCAACTTTCGTCATCTTTTCCTGCAGATGAGTAAATGGTAGGATGAGGGGCCATAGAGTCATAGAGTGATACAGTGTGGAAACAGGCCCTTCAGCCCAACTTGTCCACACTGGCCAACATGTCCCAGCTACACTAGTCCCACCTGCCTGCGTTTGGTCCTTATCCATCCAAACCTGTCCTATCCATCAAAACCTGCACCTGTCTAACTGTTTCTTAAACATTGGGATAGTCCCAGCCTCAACTACCTCCTCTGTCAGCTTGTTCATACACCCACCACCCTTTTTGTGGAAAGTTAATCCTCGGATTCCTATTAAATAATTTTCCCTTCACCTTAAACCTAGGTCCTCTGGTCACCGATTCGCCTACTCAGGGCAAAGTACTCTGTGCATCTACCTGATCTATTCCTCTCGTGGTTTTATACACCTTTAGAAGATCACCCCTCATCCTCCTACATTCCAAGGAATAGAGTCCCAGCCTACTCAACCTCTCCCAATAGCTCAGGCCCTCTAGTCCTGGCAACATGCTCATAAATCTTCTCTGTACTCTTTCGCACTTGATAACATCATCCCTATAACATGGTGCCCAGAGCTGAACACAACACTCTAAATGCGGCCTCACCAAGAACTTATACAACTGCAACATAACCTCCCAACTTGTATACGCAATACTCTGACTGATGAAGGCCAATGTGCCAAAAGCCATTTTAATCACCCTATCTACCTGAGACTCCACCTTTGAGGAACCATGCACCTGCACTCCTAGATCCCTCTGCTCTACAACACTCCCCAGAGGTCGACCATTCACTGCGTAGATCCTGCTGACGTTAGACTTCCCAAAATGTAACACCTCACATTTCTCTGTATTAAATTCCATCAACCATTCTTCAGCCCACCTGGCCGATCGATCAAGATCCTGCTGCAATCTTTCACACCCATCTTCATTATCTACAAAACCACCCACTTTTGTATCGTCTGCAAATTTGCTAATCTTGCCATGTATGTTTGCATCCAATTTATTGCTAAAGATGATAGAGGGGTAAAAGATCAGCATTCTGGTGAGAATGAAACACACTATGAGAAGCTTGCACAATGCATGGCTAATTACAGTAGATCAGGATGATATCGAATTGAGAAAACAAGCGTGTTTTCAATATAAACATCCTTAAAATAGTAGACCATTAAGGAATGAAATGGAGCAAGGAACTTAAAACAATGTTTAACACTTGAGAAAAACTACTATGCAACTGAGTCCTCTTAGTTAACAATTCCTTTTCTCCCTACAGATGCCACTTTCTCCGAGTTCCTCCAAAAGTTTTTTTTTTTACAATGCAAAGTAGAATTAGATTCCTTTATTGTCATTCAGACCTTTCGGTCTGAACGCAATTATGTTGCCTGCAGTCGTACACAGAACCAATAAAAACAAAACATACAATAAACACAAATTAAACATCCACCACAGTGAGTTCACCAAGCACATCCTCACTGTGATGGAGGCAAAGTCTTAGTCTCCGTCTCTTCCCTCCTTGTTCTCCCTCTGCGCTGAGGCGATCGATCCAGGCCGGAGATGCCGCCCTCCACTCCAGCGGACCTCCGCGGTGATGTCGCCGCCGCCGAAAGCCGGAACGCCGTCTCCGCTCCGAGACGGCCCGCCACAGCATCAGCTCCGGGCAGCCGCCCCAGCCCAGTAGCAAGTTAAAGGGCAACAAGTACAATGGACCCGATAGTCTGTGTCCCAGGGATTTAAAACAATGAACGCAGAGATAGTGGCAGCACATATTATATTGTATCAAAATTCCCAGGGTACTCCAAAACAGCAAAACATCATGAAAGGAAAGTGACAGCAGGCAGGAAACGATAGACTTGTTGCTTAACATCTGTCATTAGAACAATGCCAGATTTCATTATTAAGGAGGTAATAGCTGGACATAATGAAAATGTTAGGATATTCAACCAGAGACAATATGCTTTGATGAAAGGGTAATCATGTCTGACAAATCTACGGTAGTTATTTATTACAATGTAAACATTAGGGTGGGTAAAGAGGAACTGGTGAATGCAGTATATTGGGATCTCCACATTATATAAAAGATGTTACATAAAACGTTATTACACAAATAAGTGCATGGGCGTTGGAATATATATTGCCATGGATAAGGAAATAGATAACTAACACAAATGAGTATTTAGAGCAAATTTGTATTTTAATTTATTTTTTTAGATTACTTGAAGGGGTAGATCGGACCGGTCTGGAGGTCGGATTGAAGCCTGAACCCAGGACTAGATGAATAGTTACGTTCTCTGACCTACGGACCTATCTCCCAAGTTGTATTATTGATAGTTTATCCTATGTTTCTAATTTCTTTTTTTCTTTCTTTCTTTCTTTTTTTCTATCGATAAATATAAATAAATAATTAGAGGCAATGTTAATATGTATCTGATAAAGGAGGACCCCAGCTACTTTGGTAACTGAATCCCTGGAAACCTGGATACTTAATATATAACCGTTAAACAAAGTCTGCGCTGGTTTGGATTATGATAATTAGATGCCTCTAATAAAAATTTATTAAAAAAAATAAAAAAATTAGTATTTAAATTTAGTGGGACTAAACAATATGGCGCAAAGAGCCAGTATAAATGCATGATTTTTAGACTGGTTAGCAACTAATGTTGTGCTACAAGGATAACTGCTAAAGGGACTGTCCCACTTGCGGGTAATTTACGCGACATCACTTACGCGTCACGACGCACGACGCGCGCCTTTGATGTAAATATACAACACAGAAGATATTACAGGGATAGTCACCTTGGCCCACGGTGTCTGTGCCAAACATGATGCCAAATTAAACTAATCCCTTCCGCCTGCACAAGATCACTCCAAGAAGCTGGACGCTGCCCTTGACTTTTGTTCAGAGAATCCTCCACTACAGAAGTCTCTGACAACCTTTATGACAGTGGCTGGGCTGATGCTTCCTCTGGAAGTCTTTCCTCATCATCAAATGCATCGAAGCCATGGACTCACTTAATTTTCTTCGCTCCATAGATGCTGCTGCACCCGCTGAGTTTCTCCAGCTTTTTTGTGTACCTTCGATTCTCCAGCATCTGCAGTTCCTTCTTAAAGACTCACTTAATTAATTGTGCAAAAAATGAATGGTGTTCTCACAAGGGAAAACAGTAGTGACAATTGGCATTGCAGTGCAACAAGAACAATAGACACTAGACAATAGGTGCAGGAGTAGGCCATTCAGCCCTTCGAGCCAGCACCGCCATTCAATATGATCATGGCTGATCATCCCTATTTTTGCCTTCTCCCCATATCCCCTGACTCCGCTATTTTTAAGAGCCCTATCTAGCTCTCTCTTGAAAGCATCCAGAGAACCGGCCTCCACCGCCCTCTGAGGCAGAGAATTCCACAGACTCACCACTCTCTGTGAGAAAAAGTGTTTCCTCGTCTCCGTTCTAAATGGCTTACTCCTTATTCTTAAACTGTGGACCCTGGTTCTGGACTCCCCCAACATCAGGAACATGTTTCCTGCCTCTAGCGTATCCAAGCCCTTAACAATCTTATATGTTTCAATGAGATTCCCATGCATCCTTCTTAACTCCAGAGTGTACAAGCCCAGCTGCTCCCTTCTCTCAGCATATGACAGTCCCGCCATCCCGGGAATTAACCTTGTAAACCTACGCTGCACTCCCTCAATAGCAATAATGTCCTTCCTCAAATTAGGGGACCAAAACTGCACATAATTCTCCAAGTGTGGTCTCACTAGGGCTCTGTACAACTGCAGAACAACCTCTTTGCTCCTATATTCGATTCCTCTTGTTATAAAGGCTAACATGCCATTCGCTTTCTTCACTGCCTGCTGTACCTGCATGCTTACTTTCATAGACTGATGTACAAGGACCCCCAGATCCCGTTCTACTTCCCTTTTTCCCAACTTGACGCCATTTAGATAATAATCTGCCTTCTGACATTGAACTGGCTACAGTGCCTGGAGGGAGTTACATAACCTCTGCTGCCTCAAATGCAAGAAGAGGAAGAGCCCTATCTAGCTCTCTCTTGAAAGCATCCAGAGAACTGGCCTCCACCGCCCTCTGAGGCAGAGAATTCCACAGACTCACCACTCTCTGTGTGAAAAAGTGTTTCCTCATCTCCGTTCTAAATGGCTTACTCCTTATTCTTAAACTGGTTCTGGACATCCCCAACATTGTCAACATATTTTCCTGTTAGGTCCACTTTATTAGGTCCACTTACTTCCCGACCAAAATATTTCTACACAACATTGTCTCTATCTGTCCCTCCACATCATTCCATAATACTGGGTCACGATCAATTTGGAAAGTGTAAGACATTTTCAAAATGCAATTAAAAATGCAGGGCCAACATTTCCTCACTGCCATGTAACTGATACACTTCGAGGAGTATTGACACATACTTTTGCATTTGATAGTGTGAAACAATGTTGATGAAAATAGATTGAAATCAAAACAGAAAATGCTGGTAACACTCAGCAGGTCCAGCAGAATTTGTGGAAGGAAAACAAGTCAACATTTTGAGTCAAAGATCCTTCATTAGGACTGTGTATGTTCCATAGAACAACCACTTTCCTGGCTCAGCCAAAAGGTCATTGGCCTGAAATGTTAACTTTGTTTTTCATCCTTCAGATGCTGCCTGACCTGCTGCCTGAGTGTTGAATGTTTTCTGCTTTGAGTTCAGGTTTCCAGCAAGTGCAGTTTGTTTATTTGGCATAAATATACTGCTGTGTCATTTCATTATTTTAAAGTTCCCGTACATTGTAATCTTAAATGAGCAAAGTTTGAGAAAAAAACAATTGAACAATTCTGCATCAGTTCTTGGCTGAATCTCAAATAAAAACAGAAATACCATCATGAAAGGTATGGCAGACACAATAGATGCATTTAGTTGAAATGCACAGCACAAAGACTTATACTGAGTTTATAATTGTTACTTATGTACATGTCATCTTGACAAAAATGATGCCAGGTAATTCCTAGCTCAGCTTCCAATGACGTGCCAGAAGCTATTCCTAGTATTACACCCTCACCCCCCCCTCCCGCCCCCCCCAAAGCTTTCATGACGACACCGAAATCTAAGAAACGTGCAACTATGCCCAGCTATCTATGCATGAGTATTATAAGCTCACAGATCAGGTAAAATAGTTTACTATGCCTTTGTGCAATCAGTATTACAATATCAAATCATGGGATTGCTTCACAGACGAGAAATCTAAGAACTATCCTTTGTGCAATCGCTGCTTATTAATAGGAATATTTTATTCGAGCACTCATGTTCTAAGTCACCAACTAATTCCCATGCAATGAAGTTATTACTGCTCTGCCTGACCCATCAGTAGTGATGTGGAAAGTGCTATATTTTCACTTCAATTGGCATATCCCAATTAACAGGATTAAATTCTAAACATGTTATACATCTCAGCCAGTGGCACATCTGCTTTCTCATACTGAAAACCACCAGTGTGTGCAAACAGGTATATCTCAGCAAATAAGGGCCCCAATTTATGAGCCTGCGCTGCATATTCCCAAGCATCGTTGAATAGAATACAATGAGCTCTCTTAGGAATCATTGCGGAAAGTTGGAACAATATATAAAGCAACAGCCAAGAGTCCATTCAAGCGTATTTACCTTTTCCATGAGGTATCGGCTATTCCCACAGCACCCCACTGATCACTGGAAGAAGATGCCAAACTCATAGATTATTCATGTACTGTGATTGCGTTTGTGTTCAGCATGGGCATGTGGCCCAAACTATGAATAAACGTACTCAGCAGAGACCTCGCAGTGCACTGGGTTGTGCAGGAAGTGTGTGCAGTCTTCTGGAATTAAAGTAACCAGCAGACGTTAAAATGTAGGTAACATAAGGAAAATATGAAAATTTTAATTTATGAAATAAAGCCTGATCTTATGGCCCGGAATTACCTGTCAGAAGGAAATTGAGGATCACTTCCACAAACAGTATTCCAATTGCTAAATGATTGTGATTTATTGAACAGAAACATTCTGATTCGGTCAACTGTGCAAGAGGAATTCTCTTACCGAATGTCTAGATGGTGATGTATTGCCTACTAAACTGTAAAATGTTTCTACAATGCATGCCGCCAGAGGACAGGTAAAGAGTGAAGAGGGACGTCACAAATAAAAGGCACAACTGGACAAATTTAATATCTGTATGTAGACAAACCCAATTTAATGATACACAGAGCTGGGGAACTTTCTCACCACAGCGACAACGGTTGCTGCCTGTTATGCCCCTGTCCCACTTAGGAAACCTGAACGGAAACCTCTGGAGACTTTGCGCCCCACCCAAGGTTTCCGTGCGGTTCCCGGAGGTTCCTGGAGGTTCCCAGAGGTTTTTGTCAGTCTCCCTACCTGCTTCCACTACTTACAACCTCCAGCAACCACCTGCAACCTCCGGGAACTGCACGGAAACCTTGGGTGGGGCACAAAGTCTCCAGAGGTATCCGTTCAGGTTTCCTAAGTGGGACAGGGGCATAAAAGGAATCATACCCAATGAATTATTCGAAGCTTTGCAATTCTGTTATATCCACTTAGCAAATTTGATTGTTTAAAAACCCTGTCGAGCTGCTGTCCAGAATTTGTGATGTCTGAGAGTGCAAGTGGACTGTGCAGTCAGAGTTGGGGTGGAGGGTGCAGCTGAAACTGCGCTCGAGTCTTGTGGGTTGATTGCATGCCCGGGGTTAGGGTTAGATTCAAGAACACCAAGGCTGAGGGAGTGGGTGTGTTTGTGGCTGGGGCTGATCTGGGGTGTTTGTATACTTCCCACTTCTTTCAAATTCAATGGAATACTTATTCTAAAACTGCATAAAATGTTTTTTTTTTAAATGCGATCACCCAATAATCTGGAATTTATGCTGGTCTGACACCACCAATATATCCTCGGTGCTGGATTATCAAAGCTTTAAGGGCCTGTCCCACTTGTATGCGTTTGCATGCGTTTGCCATGACCAAATGTGGTCGCTTGAGGCGTACGGGCACCGTATGGCCGCGCTTTGGCCGGTCCCACTTAGAAGCGCGGAGTTGTGCGGGGCTGGTGACAGTGTCCAAAATCTTTGCGCGTCAATGTCCTGTTGGCACGCAGGCGCATTGCGGTCGTACGCAGCGTCTTGATGGCGGATGCCTAGTGCGTGGCGTTGCGCGATGACGTCACCGGCCCGGCGTGGCATTACATGATGACGTCACCGCCCAACGCCGTGCGACGCCCAAATTCAGTCGGCCTGCCTCCTGCCCGGCTGATTGTTGGTTTTTTGACACAAATTACGTCACACGCATACTTAGCGTGTACTTAGCGCAAACCGCACGTGAACTCCGCTTCCGTTTGGTCGCGCCAAACGCACGCAATCGCATGCAAGTGGGACAGGCCCTTTACTGTGGCTGCACAATGTTCAGCTCCATTTGTAATTCCAAGCACCAAGAAGGAAATGACGTGAATGAATGGATACTTTATTGTCACATGTGACAAGTCACAATGAAATTCTTTGCTTGCGTTACCCAAGGTTTGCAATAGTCGCCACATCTGCAGGAAGTAAACCTGGAGAGTACTCCGATTTGAGCTGGTAAATAGCTGGTAACGTTCCTGCTATATTAGCACCAAGTACTGATCACAATCAGCTAGAAATAATGTAAGAAATTATTTTTGACATTTCATGGTACGAAGGGAGGAATGAGTGCATTAAAGGCTAGAGGACGTGAATAATATTTGCAATGAACAATTAGTATGGCTCTGTGATGTTTAACACATCGAGCAGTGAGGGTGTGAAGCGTGGGAAGAAACAGAAATAGCAGAATAAACTGAAAATAAAATTGTGTCTTGATATCTGGAAGAATGCAACTGAGTGGAGCTGGTG
Organism: Leucoraja erinaceus; assembly: GCF_028641065.1. Taxonomy (NCBI): domain Eukaryota; kingdom Metazoa; phylum Chordata; class Chondrichthyes; order Rajiformes; family Rajidae; genus Leucoraja; species Leucoraja erinaceus. The sequence continues at coordinate 238,302 of NW_026575748.1, read as the reverse complement.
GACAGTGATTCACCACACTATGCCTTTGTTCTTTAACAAATCAGCAGTGGATGCAATGTCATAATAGAAAGCCCCTCAGAAGAGAATCGGAAAGCAGTATCTGGAATCGCTATTTGGACATGGTTCAGGCGAGCAATAGGTGGAGCATTTATAGCAGTCATTTAGATGCATTGAAATCCATCACTATACTAACGACATCATTATAATTCAATCAGTAAGTTGACAACATACAATTGACAGCTTGCGGTCCTGGAGGTGAAGACACGAGCTGCCTGCTTGTTTGTGGGGGGTAAAGAGGCAATAATATTGACTCCGCCACCTTGTCTCCCACCATCGTAGCCAATGCTCCCCTAGTCGATGAGAAAGCTGGTTATATTGAGGTGTGACTTTTATCTGAGGCCAGAGCTGTTCTAGGAACAAAGCAACATTATATAAGGGTGTTCATTAGTGTCATTTTGGAACTCATTGCTAGCAAATTTCATGTTTTTAGAGCTTTTGAAACCAGCATTTGAGAGTTTGCTAAGTCTACTTTAATAGCAGTAAAATGGTGTAAATGAACTTTAAGGTCATGCATGGTTCAATGTCACCCGATTTACTGTGAAACTATTTTAAGAATTAGTAAATTGAAATGAGCTCCACAGATTATTTCACGGTGTATATGGAAATTGAAAAAATGTTATTGGGGCCACTATAGGTAGCTCTGACTATATTTGACACTGTCCTCAAATGTCCTTGAATAATTCTGGGATATAGAATGTATTTTACCACATACGCTGCTGGTGTTAGATACAAATGTGGACAAAATCACCAATGTCTTTCACCCTGCTGTCAACTGACAGATGAGGTCACAAAATGCTTTCTTAAGTCATGGCAAATAACTGCTAATGCTGCAGTCAGTGTGCAGAACATTGACTAATTCTGGTGCTACAGTTGTTGCATGTCACCCACTCTTTCCCCTTGGGCTCCCACTGAAACTTTCAGTTCAACATACCAGAATGATTTAAAACACCTGGAAAAAGATTCCCACCTGTTTGGCTGCAGCCCAGGCAAGATCTATATTAAATTCACACAGGTATTATCAATATGCCCACTAGCTTAGAATACTTAGAAAGCTTTGGCCATATGTTTTGTATTAACATTGCTTTTTTTTTCCTCTCCCTGTTTCTAAAATCCCACATACTTTCATTTAGTTTTTATCAAGCTGGAAAAGGACAAGTGTGTGTCCACAATTACTCGTTAATTCTTGTGTCAGTAATGATGTAATGCTGCAGATAACTATAACTCAAGTTAAAGTAAAGGATTGGCAAGTTAAAGGATCGCACTGGCTGCAGAAAAAGTGTTTTCTGTGCCAGTAAAGCTATTTAAAATCGCAGGGAAAATTTACAACATGTGCATTGTTCCAAATGTGATCAGGACATTTTCATGGGAAAAGTGTCTCCACCAGAAACAGCGTAATCTGAGCAATGTTTTAGACGAAGCTGGATACTTTATCACATTTCACCACTATTTCCTCTGGAGTTCATGGCCATCTGATATATTTCAAACTCATTCCCAACAACATGTTGCATGAATTTTACTGTCATGCACAGGACATGTATTTAAGAATATATTAAAAGCTTCTCAGAAGTTCAAAGTTTAATTGCACAAAATGTGTGCTGAGTTTTTCACCCTCTATTTTATTGCAACGACAGGAACACTGGCCAAGAGATTATGCTCGAGTGAAATCAGAAGTCTGAGTGAAAAGTGGGCTTACATCTGAATGAGTCTTGAGAAGGAATTTTGTTCAAATTTCCACAATCTTATTTGTGTATCACAAAACGTAAAATCTTCCTTTAATCAGTGTAATTGAGGCGCGCTTTAAAATATATCGTTTGTTGCTTTTGTGTTCCTTAATATATTTTGGAGAAATAACCTTGTGGATCTTATTTAATGTGGATAAGGCATTTCTTGATGCCTAATATCTGAGAGTAATTTATTTGTGAGAAAATCCTCACAAGTGTGTTTAATACCATTTACTAGATTAAGTTGTTCATGGAAGAAACATTTGTTCCTGCTACATCCAACATTGATACTGACGGAGCCTAAATTTGATATCCCATCCTAGAGATTGTGTGGCATTCCGTCATATAAATCAGCTCAGGAAGATTATGTGCTCAAACCCTGAAACCATTACCATTGGCTCTGTCATGTTTAATTGAAGCGATGCAAGTACCAACTTGATTAAAAAAAAGACCAAGATTATCAATGAAGATCACTGCCAGTTATGTATATCTGTCCGTATTGGTGGAAATATGTCATCCTCGATAACAATCAGCACGGGACCACCTCAAAGCTTAGTCCTCAGTCCTCTGCTATACTCACTCTATATTCATGACTGCATAGCCGGACATAGTGCGAACTCCATCCAATTTCGCCGATGACACCACTGTTGTGGGACAAATCACAGATGGTGTTGAGTCAGAATATAGAAGAGAGATCGAGCAACTGTCCATATGGTGCCGTCCATAAGGAACTGATTGTGGACTTTGGAAGGGGAAGGATAAGGACCCACGATCCCGTTTATATTATGGTGGAAAGTGTCAAAAACTTCAAATTCCTGGGCGTGCATATTTCCAAAGATGTTTCCTGGTCCCAGCACACTGATGCAATTATAAAGAAAGCATATCAGCGCCTCTACTTCCTGAGAAGATCACGGAGAGTCGGTTTGTCAAGGAGGATTCTCTCGAACTTCTACAGGTGCACAGTAGAGAGCATGCAGACCGGTTGCATCGTGGCTTGGTTCGGGAACTTGAACGTCCAGGAGCAGAAAAGATTGCAGAAAGTTATGACCACTGCCCAGTCCATCATCGGCTCTGACCTCCCCACCATCGGGGGGGATCTATCACAGTCGTTGCCTCAAAAAGGCAGCCAACATCATCAAAGACCCACACCATCCTGGCCACGCACTCATTTCACCGTCGCCATCGGGAAGAAGGTACAGGAGCTTGAAATCTGGAACATCCAGGTTCAGGAATAGCTACTTCCCCACAGCCATCAGGCTATTGAACACAACATCAAACAAACTCTGAACTATAACAGTCTTATTATTATTGCACTATATCAGCTTATTTATTGTGTATATATGGTCTATTGTCGATAGACACACTGAACTTTGATCTTCCATTTTGTATTGTGTTTACATATTCTGTTGTCCTGCAGCAAGTAAGAATTTCTGGGTCACATGATAATAAAACTCTCTTGACTCTTGACTTGACTCTTGATATCATTAGTTGTGATAGGGAAGAAAGCAAATGTCATGTTGGCCTTTATAACAAGAGGAATCAAATATAGGAGCAAAGAGGTCCTTCTGCAGTTGTACAGAGCCCTAGTGAGACCACACCTGGAGTATTGTGTGCAGTTTAGGTCCCCTAATTTGAAGAAGGACATTCTTGCTATTGAGGGAGTGCAGCGTAGGTTTACAAGGTTAATTCCCGGGATGGCGGGACTGTCATATGCTGAGAGAATGGAGCAGCTGGGCTTGTACACTCTGGAGTTTAGAAGGATGAGAGGGCATTTAATTGAAACATATAAGATTGTTAAGGGTTTGGACACGCTAGAGGCGGGAAACATGTTCCCGATGTTGGGGGAGTCCAGACCAGAGGCCACAGTTTAAGAATAAGGAGTAAGCCATTTAGAATGGAGACGAGGAAACACTTTTTCTCACAGAGTGGTGAGTCTGTGGAATTCTCTGCCTCAGAGGGTGGTGGAGGCAGGTTCTCTGGATGCTTTCAAGAGAGAGCTAGATAGGGCTCTTAAAAATAGCGGAGTCAGGGGATATGGGCAGCAGGCAAGAATGTGGTACTGCTTGGGGATGATCAGCCATGATCACATTGAATGGAGGTGTTGGCTCGAAGGGCTGAATGGCCTCTCCTCCTGCACCTATTGTCTATTGTCTATTGTTGTGATTGCCAATCGCCATAGTTTCATTTGCATGAGCCCTGGCAGCAGCGGTTCACCTGCAGTCCCGTTTGTTTTTGCTTTTTTGTGTTGTTTTTTCGTTTTGGTTAGTCTAGTTTTTGGTTTTTAGTTTGTGTTTTGAGAGGTGGGGGGGGGGGGGGGGGGGGGGGGGGGGGGGGCGCCCATGTCGGGGCGGCCCAGCCCGAGGGAGGAGCAGCGCCCATGTCGGGGCGGCTTGGCGCGAGGCTGAGACGGTAACGGTACTTACGTGAGGGCGATCCGGCTCCCAGCGGCTGCGTCAGCAGGACTGGTGGACGGCAGCTTCGACCACCCCGGGGCGCGGTGATTGAGCCGCGGGACTGTTTGTGCCATTGCCCGGTGGGGTATCGTCTCAGCGCAGAGGGAGAAGAGGAGGGAAGAGATTGCAGAACTAAGACTTTTGCCTCCATCACAGTGAGGAGATGCTAGGTGGACTCACTGTGGTGGATGTTAATATGTGTTTATTGTTGTTTCTTATTGTATTGTATGTATGTATGACTGCAGGCACGAAATTTCGTTCAGACTTCGGTCTGAATGACAATAAAGGAAATCTGTAATCTGTAAAAGCTTTCACTATTAATATAAAATATATTATATTATATTAATATTATATAACACTATATAATATAAATTGTCAACCTTAACGGAATTGTTAGCTTCACATATAAGTGATTTTAATTGGAATTATTGACCTAAAGGAAGTTGTTGAGAAAACTTAATGTTGTGGATGTTTCAGAGGTAGAATTAGCAAAAATAGACACACAATGCTGGAGTAACTCAACGGTTCAGGCAGCATCTGTAGAAAAAGAAGAATCTCCAGCTCCCCCCACAACACCCCACCCCCCGACCACACACACACACACCCACACATCGCAAAGGCGGGGGCCAGGGAAAGCGGGAAAGCGCTGTCTGAAATTCACACCCGCGATGAAGAGGGAGGTAAATGACGGCTGCCACAGAGTACAGTAAGTCATTTGGGAGAGCGCGAATGGGGGGGAGAGAAGGGGAGAGGGGGGGGAGAGAAAGGGAGAGGAGGGAGAGGGGGAGAGAAGGAGAGAGAAGGGGAGGAGAAGGGGAGAGAGGGGGGAGAGAAAGGGAGAGGAGAGAGAAGGAGAGAGAAGGGAGGAGAAGGGGAGGAGAAGGGGAGGAGAAGGGGACAGAGGGGGAGAGAAGGGGAGAGAGGGGGAGAGAAAGGGAGAGGGAGAGAGAAAGGGAGAGGAGAGAGAAGGGGAGGAGAAGGGGAGGAGAAGGGGAGGAGAAGGGGAGCGAGGGGGGAGCGAAGGGAGATAGAGAAGGGGGAGAAGGGGGCGAAGGGGGAAAGGGAATGGAAACACTTTTAAGAAGTATAATAAAGTTTAGTAGGGATTTTACCTGTTTTCCCTGGTCCTGAAAACTCCAATGAGCCAATCAAAATGCCCAGTCAGCGAAGGAGATTGCCTACAGCTGCCCTCGACTGCCTGTAACTAAATAGCGACCCCACTCCACTGCACTACGAGTCAAAAAGACCCATGCCGACCAAATTTTACACGCGGAAAATGTTTCAACATGCTGAAAAAACGTTTGCGACCTAGCTGAGGCCACGAGTATTCGGGAACTTCCCTCGAGCATGAAGGAGCGTTCCAGTGACCTCATAGGACCTCCTAGGACCATGTGTCGACCATGCTGCAAGTTTGAGTCGAGGGCAAACTCGTCAAAACTCGCAGATTAGGTCGCTGCAGTGGGACAGCCCCTTTAACCTCACGATTTCTCACAGGGTTAGTGATGTTACTCAAATGTATGGGGGTCACAAAGTATATGGCCTGGTGTAATATACCTTGATACCAGAAGACTGTGGAGGCCAAGTCAATGGATGTTTTTAAGGTGGAGATTGATAGATTATTGATTTATACGAGCGTTCGGAGTTATGGGGAAGGCAGGAGAATGAGGTTGAGTGTAGAAGGTGCCTAAACCACTGAACCCTCTTCTCCACAGTGGACAACCTCCTCAAGCCTCGAGCCAACACTCTCCCTACCTCTACTCCGGATCTCTGCAACTCATTCCTCCACTTTTTCGCTGATAAAATCAGCACCATCTATCAATCTTTATCCCCTGTACCCGACTCCCCAGCATCTACTCCACCACCTACCAAGGCCCCTCCTTTCAACATCTCCACTGACCTCCTTACCCCTCCTCCACACTGCTTCCTCTCCCAGTTTGACCTGGTCACCCCTATTGAAATCTCCAAACTCATCTGCTCTTCCAAACCCACTACCTGCTCCCTCGACCCTCTCCCCACTCCCCTGCTGAAGTCCTGCCTCCCCGTTCTCTGCCCCTACCTCACTAATCTCTTCAACTCCTCATTGTCCCAAGGAATTGTCCCCTCCGCTTTCAAAACTGCTGCTGTCACACCAATCTTAAAGAAACCTGGTCTTGATCCCTCCTCTCTCATTAACTACCTCCCAATCTCAAACCTCCCCTTTCTTTCACAAACCCTGGAGCGTATCGTTGCGTCGCAACTTCATTCCCACCTCCTTGCGTATAACCTACTTGAACCCCTCCAATCTGGCTTTCGCCCCCTCCATAGCACAGAAACTGCTCTCCTCAAAGTCCTCAATGACCTCCTCACCTCTGCTGACACCGGTTCCCTCAACATCCTCATCCTCCTCGACCTGAGCGCAGCCTTCGATATAGTGAACCATAACATCCTGCTCACCAGACTCAAAGACCTCGGCATTGAAGGCTCTGCACTCAGCTGGCTCCGTTCCTACCTTTCCAACAGATCCCACTTCATCTCTCTCCACAACCACACCTCTGCTACAGTCACAGTCACTCAAGGCGTTCCCCAAGGCTCCGTACTTGGCCCCCTCCTCTTCATCATCTACATCCTCCCCCTTGGTCAGATACTCCGCCACTTCAACCTGGACTTCCACTGTTACGCCGATGACACCCCAGATCTACCTCGGCACCAACCCCCCCCCCCCACAACCCCCCCCCCCCCCCCCCCCCCCCCCCCCCCCCCCCCCCCCCCCCCCCCCCCCTCTCCCATATCAACTCCTGTTTGTCAGCTATAAAAACCTGGATGCAACATAATTTCCTCAAACTCAACAGCGATAAGACTGAATTCCTCCTCATAGGCTCCAAAGCCACACTCAGCAAAATCAATAACCCCACTCTCACCATCGACGGCACCACTGTCTCCCCATCTCCCCAGGCCCGCAACCTTGGCGTGATCTTTGATTCCACCCTCTCCCTTGAGCCTCACATCCGCCATGTCATTAAAACCTCCTTCTTTCACCTCCGCAACATCGCCAAACTCAGACCCTCTCTCACACCTCCCGCTGCTGAAAGACTCATCCATGCCTTCATCTCCTCCCGACTGGACTACTGCAACTCACTTCTCCTTGGCATCAGCTCCACCTACATCAACCGACTCCAACTGGTCCAGAACACAGCCGCCCGACTCATCACCCACACCAAATCCTGGCATCACGTCACTCCAGTCCTCAAACAACTTCACTGGCTTCCCATCTCCCACCGGATCACCTACAAAATCCTGATCCTCACCTACAAAGCCCTCCACCATCTGCCCCCCCCCCCCATATCTCACTGACCTCCTCTCCCCCTACCAACCTTCACGGTCCCTCAGATCCACATCAGCCGGTCTCCTCTCCATCCACGTCCAACCTCCGCAGTTTTGGGGACAGAGCCTTCTCCAGGGCAGCTCCCAGGCTCTGGAACTCCCTCCCCCAACTGATCCGCAATCCCGTGTCCCTCACCATCTTCCAGTCCCGCCTCAAGACCCATCTCTTCACCTCTGCCTATCCTTAGCCCCACGTCCCCCTCCCTTTTCATCTGTGCTTGAATTGCCTCATATTGTGTTTTGAATTGAATTCTGTATTTACTTTGTGTACTAGTCATGTCTCTACTATTTATTTCATTCCCCTTACATGTTTTTCCTCTACCTGCTAAATCTTTGTAAGGTGTCCTTGAGACTCTTGAAAGGCGCCCATAAATAACATTTATTATTATTATTATTATTATTAATCAACCACGATTGAATGGCAGAATAGACTTGATGGGTCGAATGGCCTAATTCTTCTCCTATAGCTTATGAACATGAACTTATAACTTATATATACACTGCCCAGACTGAAGGAAATTAAAGGCTATGTAGAAGAAAAGTGTCTACATTTGATGTTGTGACTGTTGATTTATTTTCCTGGCACATGCACGAGTTAGATAAATAGAGGAAAAGTTATAAACTTTTTTTAAACAATAAAATCTCAAATAAATTGCAGTGTCTGAGTACAACAATGCACCAGGTTCCATACCATGCAATAAAACTGGTTATTAAATATACCTAGAATACACATACATATATATATATATAAATATGCTGTTGGATTTATTAAAAAAACTAAAAAAATGTGCAATCAATTCCATTAACATACACTTACAAATTCACGTATTTATGATATTACTTAATTTCTAGTTAGTTTTTGGTTCTGTGAACAATTTACTGCAAGCTGCGCTTGACATTGCTGAAGTATCCACTCCAGGCATTAGTGATTTTAATGGATCACTTCTCCAGCTTGGTCTATCACATCTGGCCTGATATCCTGTTGCACAATTGCTGCCTAAACATACAGGTATGTAATACATTGTATTACACAGCCAAGACCACCATCTGCTTGGTGTTACCTGCTTGCAATAAAATAACTACATTAAACTTAAACACAGAGGCTAATATCACTTATCAATAACTGCAGTCACATGGCTTGGTGCCATATTTTAACAGGGCAATACTTTTGACCTTCTTCTATGACAGCATTGACTAATTCTATCTCAATGCTGTCTTGGGTCTCTTCAGCAGAAAACAACAGGTTGAAATCATTCAGTGGGTTCATCACAGGCACCATCTGCGGAGGGAATGGACAGGTAACGTTTCGGGCTGAGACCCTTCTTCAGACTGATTTTATTTGCTCAAGATTCGAACATCTGCTGTTGTTTCTCTATATATCTGTTTCTTTGTCAGGCATGTGGAACATTTCTTGTTTAAGCCGCACTCCCATTTTGTCCCTCCCTCAACTCTATTTCTAATACATTATCAAATGCATCAATGATTCTTCCAGTACTTGTGTTATCCAGCCATAGCTTGGGCCTATCTAAATCTGCATTGCTACACCTTAAAGTTGAAGAAAGTAGGTCTAGAAATTGTCCTTTGTGAGAATGAGTTCATTCAGGCAATAGACAATAGACAATGGGTGCAGGAGTAGGCCATTTGGCCCTTCGAGCCAGCACCGCCATTCAATGTGATCATGGCTCATCATCCCCTATCAGTACCCCGTTCCTGCCTTCTCCCCATATCCCGTATTTTTAAGCGCCCTATCTAGCTCTCTCTTGAAAACATCCAGAGAACCTCAGATTCAGATTCAGATTCAGATTCAATTTTAATTGTCATTGTCAGTGTACAGTACAGAGACAACGAAATGCATTTAGCATCTCCCTGGAAGAGCGACATAGCAAATGATTTCAGTAAATAATAATAAGTGTCCGGGGGGGGGGGTGGTGATTGGCAGTCTGAGGCAGAGAATTCCACACACTCACCACTCTCTGTGAGAAAAAGTGTTTCCTCGTCTCCGTTCTAAATGGCTTACTCCTTATTCTTAAACTGTGGCCCCTGGTTCTGGACCCCCCCAACATCAGGAACATGTTTCCTGCCTCTAGCGTGTTCAAGCCCTTAACAATCTTATGTGTCTCAATGAGATGCCCTCTCATCCTTTTAAACTCCAGGCATCATTTAACTTTTTGGTTAAGGAAGAAACAAAGGACTCTCAGATTATCCTACTATGGAATGGAAATATAAAGGGTTTTGCTATCCATTTCCTCAATCAATCCTGGCCTTTATCATCTCTGCCCTGAGCGCGTAGATGTAATCACAAAAAGGACCGGCAATGCCTCTACTTTCTTTGAAGTTTAAAATGATTTAGCATGTCACTGAATATTCTAGCAAACTTTTACAGATGAATTGTAGAAAGTATCCTAACTGCTTGCATTATGGCCGTGTATGGTCATTCCAAACCATAGGAATGCATGAGGTTACAGAGAGTGATGGACTCAGCATGGGCACAGTCCTCCCCACCATCAAAAGCATCTGCATGAGGAGCAGCCTCAAGAAGGTGGCCTCTATCATCAAGGATCCCTGCCATCATCAACCATCCCTTCTCTCTGCAACATTAGAACAGGAGGTATCGATGCCTGAAGTCGTGCACACCGGGTTCAGAAACATCTACCTGCCTACAACACTCACCTTCTTGAACCAACCTGCATAACTCCATTCTCACCTCGACAATAGAACACTAACATCTTGCGTTACCGTGGACTTGCTTTTTAAAAATTGTGTTTTACACTAATGTTTTGTTTTTTCGCAGTTGATTTTTGTTTTAGATTGGCTTGCATAATTTATTTGTAATTGATGTATGATTTAGGTGTAATGTATGCTTTTGTGTGTTTTGTCGGTCTATATGTCTGTGATGCAAGGGTTTATTATACCTGTACCTCACTGTACTTGCACATATGACAATAAGTAAGTAAGTAAGTTTTATTTATATAGCACATTTTAAGTCAACTCGCTTTGACACCAAAGTGCTTTACATAAAATAGATAATAAGTTTCCATACAAACCAGAATATGGTGTACAATTTTGGTCGCCTAATTATAGGAAGGATGTCAACAAAATAGAGTACAGAGGAGATTTACTAGAATGTTGCCTGGGTTTCAGCAACTAAGTAAGACCTTTCAGTAAGACCTTTGCCAAGGTTCCTCATGGAAGGTTGGTTAAGACGGTTCAATTGTTGGGTATTAATTGTGGAGTAGCAAGATGGATTCAACAGTGGCTGAATGGGAGATGCCAGAGAGTAATGGTGGATGGTTGTTTGTCAGGTTGGAGGCCGGTGACTAGTGGGATGCCTCAGGGATCTGTGTTGGGTCCACTGTTGTTTGTCATGTACATCAATAATCTGGATGAAGGTGTGGTAAATTGGATTAGAAAGTATGCAGATGATACTAAGATAGGTGGTGTTGTGGATAATGAAGTAGATTTTCAAAGTCTACAGAGAGATTTAGGCCATTTGGAGAGAGTGGGCTGAAAGATGGCAGATGGAGTTTAATGCTGATAAGTGTGAGGTGCTACATCTTGGCAGGACAAATCAAAATAGGACGTACATGGTAAATGGTAGTGAGTTGAGGAATGCAGTTGAACAGAGGGATCTAGGAATAACTGTGCACAGTTCCCTGATGGTGAATCTCATGTAGATAGGGTGGTAAAGAAAGCTTTTGGTGTGCTGGCCTTTATAAATCAGAGCATTGAGTATAGAAGTTGGGATGTAATGTTAAAATTGTACAAGGCATTGGTGAGGCCAATTCTGAAGTATGGTGTACAATGTTGGTCGCCTAATTATAGGAAGGATGTCAACAATATAGAGAGAGTACAGAGGAGATTTACTAGAATGTTGCCTGGGTTTCAGCAACTAAGTTACAGAGAAAGGTTGAACAAGTTAGGGCTTTATTCTTTGGAGCGCAGAAGGTTAAGGGGGGACTTGATAGAGGTCTTTAAAATGATGAGAGGGATAGACAGAGTTAATGTGGATAAGCTTTTCCCACTGAGAGTAGGGAAGATTCAAACAAGGGGACATGACTTGAGAATTAAGGGACAGAAGTTTAGGGGTAACATGAGGGGGAACTTCTTTACTCAGAGAGTGGTGGCTGTGTGGAATGAGCTTCAAGTTAGGTCTTTATTCTTTGAAGCGCAGAAGGTTAAGGGGGGACTTGATAGAGGTCTTTAAAATGATGAGAGAGTACAGAGGAGATTTACTAGAATGTTGCCTGGGTTTCAGCAACTAAGTTACAGATTACTTTGCCACAGAAGGTAGTGGAGTCCGAGTCAGTGGATATATTTAAGGCAGAGATAGATAGATTCTTGATTAGTACGAGGTTGTGGGAAGAAGGCAGGAGGAGAGTGGGGTTAGGAGGGAATGGTGGAATAGACATAATGAGCCAAATGGGCTAATTCTGCTCCTGTCAATTATGAGCTTATAACTTATGATATTCAAAGCAAAAATGTGATGACATGAGGTTTAAACATAAAAGCTTGCATAATGAACCACTGAATATCTTAAGTCATACAGAAACAAAGCATAGTTTTGAATCGCACATTCATCTCTTGGGGTCTGACACACTGTCCTCTGCTTGATAGAATGGAAAGCATTTTATGTTTATGGTTTTAATAAAGAGTACTTGTTTGTGTTCAGTAGTAATATGTGTAAAGTGATTATTTTCCACTATTAAGTACAAGACAGTTTTTTTTTGTAGTATTCAACATTAGTTTCTGCACCAACACATGATATGCTGGTTGCAAGGCCTTCATAATTCGCCTGAGACTACACCGTGTGACATCTTTGTGCATGCATCAACACAGAGGAATTTAGAAACATAGAAACATAGAAAATAGGTGCAGGAGGAGGCCATTCGGCCCTTCGAGCCTGCACCACCATTCAATGTGATCATGGCTGATCGTCCCCTATCAATAACCCGTGCCTGCCTTCTCCCCATACCCCTTGACTCCACTAGCCCCTAGAGCTCTATCTAACTCTCTCTTAAATCCATCCAGTGACTTGGCCTCCACTGCCCTCTGTGGCAGGGAATTCCATAAATTCATACACTACAAACCCACTGACTCCCATGGCTATCTGGACTACACTTCTTCCCACCCTGCTTCCTGTAAGGACTCCATCCCCTACTCCCAATTCCTCCGTCTACGCCGCATCTGCTCCATGGATGAGGCGTTCCACACCAGGACATCTGAAATGTCCTCATTATTCAGGGAACGGGGGTTCCCCTCCTCCACCATAAATGAGGCTCGCACCAGGGTCTCTTCCATACCCCGCAACACTGCTCTCTCTCCCCATCCCCCCACTCGCAACAAGGGCCGAGTCCCCCTAGTCCTCACCTTTCACCCCACCAGCCGTCACATACAAAAAGTAATCCTCCGTCAGTTTCGCCACCTCCAACGTGACCCCACCACTCGCCACATCTTCCCATCTCCCCCCCATATCTGCCTTCCGCAAAGACCGCTCCCTCCATAACTCCCTTGTCAATTCTTCCCTTCCCTCTCGTACCACCCCCTCCCCGGGCACTTTCCCTTGCAACCGCAAGAGATGCAACACTTGTCCCTTTACCTCCCCCCTCGACTCCGTTCAAGGACCCAAGCAATCGTTCCAGGTGCAACAGAGGTTTACCTGCATCTCTTCCAACCTCATCTATTGCGTCCGCTGCTCTAGATGTCAGCAGATCTATATCGGTGAGACCAAGCGGAGGTTGGGCGATCGTTTCGCCGAACACCTCCGCTCGGTCCGCAATAACCAAGCTGACCTCCCGGTGGCTCAGCACTTCAACTCCCCCTCCCACTCCGTCTCCGACCTCTCTGTCCTGGGTCTCCTCCATGGCCACAGCGAGCAGCACTGGAAATTGGAGGAACAGCACCTCATATTCCGTTTGGGGAGTCTGCATCCCGGGGGCATGAACATCGAATTCTCCCAATTTTGTTAGTCCTTGCTGTCTCCTCCCCCTCCTCAGCCCCCCTGCTGTCTCCTCCCATCCCCCAGCCTTCGGGCTCCTCCTCCTCCTTTTCCCTTTCTTGTCCCCGCCCACCCCCGCCCCGATCAGTCTGAAGAAGGGTTTCGGCCCGAAACGTAGCCTATTTCCTTCGCTCCATAGATGCTGCTGCACCCGCTGAGTTTCTCCAGCTTTTTTGTGTAACCTTCGATTCTCCAGCATCTGCAGTTCCCTCTTAAACTCCATAAATTCACAACTCTCTGGGTGAGAAAGTTTTTTCTCACCTCAGTCTTAAATGACCTCCCCTTTATTCTAAGACTGTGGCCCCTGGTTCTGGACTCACCCAACATTGGGAACATTTCTCCTGCATCTAGCTTGTCCAGTCCTTCTATTATTTTATATGTTTCTACAGGAATCCCCCTCATCCTTCTAAACTCCAGTGAATACAAGCCTAGTCTTTTCAATCTTTCCTCATATGACAGTCCCGCCATCCCAGGGATCAATCTCGTGAACCTACGCTGCACTGCCTCAATCACAAGGATGTCCTTCCTCAAATTAGGAGACCAAAACTGTACACAATAGTCCAGATGTGGTCTCGCCAGAGCCCTATACAACTGCAGAAGAACCTCTTTATTCCTATACTGAAATCCCCTTGTTATGAATTTCATAGCATTGTGCGTTTTATATTGTTTGTTTGAAGTTATGTCGTGAGCTTTGGAACACAAGACAGTGCAGATTTGATGTAAGATTCAGACCTGCCTGATAAGAAAAATAAATTGCCCTGCTTGCATGTCGTGCCCTGACGTCAGAAGGGACTGATGCGATTTCTACATCCATCAAACATCTCATCAATTACCTCTCCTCTTCTACCCCAAAGAATTAGGAACATGCCAGCAAAATCAACAGCAATCCTGATTTATTAAAGGCTATGCGAGCAGATAATCTTTTCCTATTCCCACTGAAACAGCAAGAATCCTGCTTGCTTCACTCACAGGGCAAACGTATAAATTACACTTTCCTGGATGAAAGCTGTGCCCTCACTTCTTCCAGTTCAGCCGATGACCCCATCATTTCTAGAGCAAGGTGATCGATGCTGACCCGATACTGTACCCCCTGTTTAGATTTGGTTAAACACTTTTTCCTTCGTACAACATTTAGGTGTTGCACCATTAGGAACAACAGCTGTGTAGAATTCCTGAGAAATCTTCCGGGAAGCTGACTGTGTTACTGCTGGCTACCTGCCCCGTAGAATGTAGACCAGATGGACTATTCTAGTTCAGTGGTGGATGCTTGGTTGCTTCAGAGTGCCTTTTCTGCCATTTATCCAGGGACTGCTATTGGTAAGGATTTAAGGGCCTGTCCCACTTACGTGTCCTTGGCACGCTAATTACGTGACCTTGTGGTCGCATTGAGCCGCGACGGGTCGAGCGAAGGTCGGGCGCAACTTCATTCGACCGCACAGCCGCCTGGAGCACGTGATGTCATTTGAAGATGGACACAAAATGCAGGAGTAACTCAGCGGGACCGGCAGCATCTCAGGAGAGAAGCAATGGGTGACGTTTCGTGTCGAGACTCTTCTTCAGTCTGAAAAGAAGGGTCTTGACCCGAAACGTCACCCGTTGCTTCTCTCCAGAGATGCTGCCGGTCCCGCTGAGTTACTCCAGCATTTTGTGTCCATCTTCAATTTTCTTGGCCCCGCTCTGGGAGTAGAAGTGGGGGCAGATCCGGACCGCAACGGCCGTGAGCCCCAGGCCGAGTTCGGCGATCGTTTGCCTGCTTCTGCTGCTGTTGGAGGTGAGACGTTGCGTCGCGCCAGGGTCTTGGTCCTGTCCCACTTTGGCCGTCATGTCCGCGACAGGCCGTTGGCGCACGAAGATTTTGTTCGCTACAAAAATTTCAGAGCCCCGCGCGGTGTCCCGCACAACTACATACCCCTCCGCGCTTCTCAGTGGGACCGGCCCCGCATGGCCATACGATGCCCGTGCGCCTCAACGCAACCACGAGGTCGTGTAATTTGCGTGCCAAGGACACGTAAGTGGGACAGGCCCTTTAGCAAAGAAAGGAACCATTAATATCCCTTTGTGTTGCCTTTGGCGTGGCCTTATTGGCTTCGGAAGCCGCAGTCTCGAGACAGGCGGCCGTTCCAGGTGTCCCATGTCGCTGAGAGGATTCTCCCGACGCCGAAGCACCATCACCCGGCGAGAACGGCCTGGAACATCGGGCCTCCGTAGCAGCGACTGCGGTGGCCTCAATAGGCCCGACTATGGGTGGACATGGGGATGGGACTGGACTTAGTGCCTTCCCTCATAATGGGAACCATGTTTTTTGTGTTAAAGTTCTTTATTATTGTCATGTTTGTATTCTTTTTTTATGTGCTGCATTGGCAACAGGAATTTCACTACACCTAGGTGTATGTGACTAATAAAGAAACCTTTGAATCTTTGAAATGTATATTCATGCCTTTAGTAATTATTGTGCATTATTTTAGGGACAGTCTCTGTTTCTCCAGATCCTTTTGTCTTTTTGTTTGGGATTTATATGACAACGACATCGGGAAGAAGAGGAAGGAGGTTCTCCAACATGACTTCAGAGAGTTAGGAAGAATGCCGGACTTCTAGGGTGGTTATCTCTGGATTGCTTCCAGTACCTCGTGCTAGTGAGGACAGGAACTGGAAGACAGGGGATCTGAATGTGTGGCTGAGGGGCTGGAGCAGGGAGCAAGGATTTAGATTTATAGACCACTGGGATCTCTTCTGGGGTAGAGGTGACCTGTACAAAAGGGACAAGTTACACCTTAACTGGAGTGGGGTTTGCTAGGGCTGCATGTGTGGGTTTAAACTAAATAGTGGAGGGGTAGGGATTGGCAAATTGGGAGTATAAAGATGGAGTTGAAGGGGAAGTGACTACAGGAAAAATTACAAAAGATTCTCAAATTAATGGGAAGGAATGCTCGAGCAGGGTCAACAGAGTAAGGTCAGGGCCAATTGCAAGCGGTGTGGGAGGGGAAGCTTGAGGCTCAGTTAGAAACTGGCAAGTAGGATGTTGTGGGAATTACAGAGACATGGCTGCAAGAGGACCAGGGCTGGGAACTGAATATTCAAGAGTATACCTTCTATTGAAAAGACAAACAGGTGGGCAGAGGGGGTGGGGTAGCTCTGTTGGTGAGGAATGAAACTCAGTCCCTTGCAAGGGGTGACATTGAAACAGGAGATGTGGAGTCAGTATGGGTAGAACTAAGGAATTGTAAGGGTAAAAAGACCTTAATGGGACTAATCTACATGCCCCCAAACAGTAGCCTGGACATAGGGCGCAAGTTGAATTAGGAGTTAAAATTGGCATGTTGCAAAAGTAATGCTGTGGTTATTATGGGAGATTTTAACATGCAGGTAGACTGTGAAAATCAGGCTGGTACTGGAACCCAAGAAAGGGACTTTGTCGAGTGCCTCCTTGATGGATTCTTAGAACAGCTTGTATTGGAGCCAACCAGGGAGAAGGCAATTTTGGGTTTAGTGGTGTGTAATGAACCGGATTTGATAAAGGACCTCGAGGTTAATGAGCCATTAGGAGGCGGTGACCATAACATGGTCAGGTTTAATCTACAATTGGAGAAGGAGAAGGGTAGATCGGTGGTGTTAGTGTTACAGTTGAATAAAGGGGACTATGGGGGAGGAGCTGGCCAAAGTTGACTGGAAAGATACACTAGCAGGGATGACAGTGGAACAAAAATGGCAGGTGTTCCTAGGAATAATACAGAAGGTGCAGGATCAGTTCATTCCTAGGAGGAAGAAAGATTCCAAGGGGAGAAAGGGATGACCGTGGCTGACAATGTACGTCAGGGGCAGTATAAAAATTAAAGAGAAGAAGTACAACGTAGCAAAGATGAGCGGGAAGCAAGAGGATTGGGTAATGTTTAAAGAACAACAGAAGATAACCAAAAAGACAATACGGGGAGAAAAGATGAGGTACGAAGGTAAGCTAGCCAAGAGTATAAAGCAGGATAGTAAAAGCTTCTTTAGGTATGTGAAGAGGAAATAATTAGTTAAGGCCAAAGCTGGACCCTTGAAGACCGAAAAAAGGTGTATTTATTATGGGGAACAAGGAAATGGCAGATGAGTTGAACAGGTACTTTGGATCCGTCTTCACTAAGGAGGACACAAACAATCTTCCCGATATAGTAGTGGCCAGAGGATCTGGGGTGATGGAGGAACTGAAGGAGATTTACATTAGGCAGGAAATGGTGTTGGATAAACTGATGGGACTGAAGGCTGATAAATCCCCGGGCCTGATGGTCTGCATTCCAGGGTACTTAAGGAAGTGGCTCTAGAAATTGTGGATGCATTGGTGATCATTTTCCAATGTTCTATAGACTCAGGATCAGTTTCTGTGGATTGGAGGGTAGCTAATGTTATCCCACTTTTTAAGAAAGGCGGGAGAGAGAAAACAGGGAATTATAGACCAGTTAGCCTGACATCGGTGGTGGGGAAGATGCTGGAGTCAATTATAAAAGATGAGATAGCCGAACATTTGGATAGCAGTGACAGGATCGGCCCAAGTCAGCATGGATTTACGAAGGGGAAATCATGCTTGACTAATCTTCTGGAATTTTTTGAAGATGTAACTAGGAAAATGGACAAGGGAGAGCCAGTGGATGTAGTGTACCTGGACTTTCAGAAAGCATTTGATAAGGTCCCACATAGGAGATTAGTGGACAAAATTAGGGCACATGGTATTGGGGATAGGGTACTGACATGGACAGAGAAGTGGTTGGCAGACAGGAAACAAAGAGTAGGGATTAACAGGTCCCTTTCAGAATGGCAGGCAGTGACTAGTGGGGTACCGCAAGGCTCGGTGCTGGGACCACAGCTATTTACAATATTCATCAATGATTTGGATGAAGGCGATTCAAAGTAACATTAGCAAATATGTGGATGACACAAAGCTGGGTGGCAGTGTGAACTGTGAGGAGGATGCTATGAGAATGCAGGGTGACTTGGACAGGTTGGGGGAGTGGGCAGATGCATGGCAGATGAACTTTAATGTGGATAAATGTGAGGTTATCCACTTTGGTGGCAAAAATAGGAAGGCAGATTACTATCTAAAAGGGAAAAGCTTATCCACGTCAACTCTGTCTATCCCTCTCATCATATTAAAGACCTCTATCAAGTCCCCCCTTAACCTTCTGCACTCCAAAGAATAAATACCTAACTTGTTCAACCTTTCTCTGTAACTTAGTTGCTGAAACCCAGGCAACATTCTAGTAAATCTCCTCTGTACTCTCTCTATTTTGTTGACATCTTTTCTATAATTTGGCAACCAAAATTGTACACCATACTCCAAAATTGACCTCACCAATGCCTTGTACAATTTTAACATTACATCCCAACTTCTATACTCAATGCTCCACATGTGACTCTAGACACACCAATGTGTTTAACTCTTAATTGCCTTCTCATTTTAGAAGCAAACAGGGATGGACAATTAGTGCTTGCAATGCCAATGATATCCAGATCTCATGTACAAATAAGCACCATACACTTGCTGTTAAATATGGAAGCCACAGATTGACTCCCAGGCATTTTGCATTGTATCATTCAACTTGCTCCGCCATTGACCAACTGATGTTAGTAGCACTGTGGACAGTACATCGGCACAACAGTAGTTGCTGCCGCACAGTGCCAATCTTAACTATGGGTGCTGTCTGTGGGGAGTTTGTATGTTCTCCCTGAGACCGCGTGGGTTTTTCTGCCCGATTAGCCGGTTTCATCCCACATTTCAAACTTGTGCAGGTTTGTTGGTTAATTGGCTTCTGTAAATTGCCCCTATGTGTAGGATACATGGCTAGGATAAAATAGAACAAGTTTGTGGGTGATCGATGGTTGCCGTGGACACGGTGGGCCTGTTTCCAAAACTAAACTAAACTAAACTGATAGAATTCAGTGGTGGATAACTGATTGAAACATAGGAGCAGATACATAGAAACATAGAAAATAGGTGCAGGAGTAGGCCATTCGGCCCTTCGAGCGTGCACCACCATTCAATATGATCATGGCTGATCATCCAACTCAGTATCCTGTACCTGCCTTCTCTCCATACCCCCTGATCCCTTTAGCCACAAGGGCCACATCTAACTCCCTCTTAAATATAGCTAATGAACTGGCCTCAATTACCTTCTGTGGCAGAGAATTCCAGAGATTCACCACTCTCTGTGTAAAAAATGTTTTTCTCATCGCGGTCCTAAAAGACTTCCCCCTTATCCTTAAACTGTGACCCCTTGTTCTGGAATTCCCCAACATCGGGAATAATCTTCCTGCATCTAGCTTGTCCAACCCCTTAAGAATTTTGTAAGTTTCTATAAGATCCCCCCTCAATCTTCTAAATTCTAGCGAGTACAAGCCAAGTCTATCCAGTCTTTCTTCATATCAAAGTCCTGCCATCCCAGGAATCAGTCTGGTGAACACTCGCTGTACTCCCTCTATGGCAAGAATGTCTTTCCTCAGATTAGGAGACCAAAACTGTTACCAATACTCCAGGTGTGGTCTCACCAAGACCCTGTACAACTGCAGTAGAACCTCCCTGCTCTTATACTCAAATCCTTCTGCTATGAATGCTAACATACCATTCACTTTCTTCACTGCCTGCTGCACCTGCATGCCTACTTTCAATGACTGGTGTACCATGGCACCCAGGTCTCGTTGCACAAGTCAAGTCAAGTCAAGTCAAGTCAAGTCAAGTCAAGTTTATTTGTCACATACACATACGAGATGTGCAGTGAAATGAAAGTGGCAATGCTCGCGGACTTTTGTGCAAAAGACAAACAACAAAACAACCAAACAAATTATAAACACAATCATAACACACATATTCTTTTACATAATAAATAATGGAAGGGAAAAACATTCAGTAGAGTTAGTCCCTGGTGAGATAGGCGTTTACCGTCCGAATTGCCTCTGTGAAGAAACTCCTTCTCAACCTCTCCGTTCTCACCGCATGGCAACGGAGGCGTTTGCCTGACGGTAGCAGCTGGAACAGTCCGTTGCAGGGGTGGAAGGGGTCTCCCATGATTTTATTTGCTCTGGAGTTGCACCTCCTGTTGTATAGTTCCTGCAGGGGGGCAAGTGAAGTTCCCATAGTGCGTTCGGCCGAACGCACTACTCTCTGCAGAGCCTTCTTGTCCTTGGCAGAGCAATTCCCAAACCAGATGGTAATGTTCCCGGACAAGATGCTTTCCACCACCGCTGCGTAGAAGCACTGGAGGATCCTCGAGAGACACTCTGAATTTCCTCAATTGCCTGAGGTGGTAAAGGCGCTGCCTTGCCTTACTCACGAGTGCTGAGGCGTGTGATGCCCATGTCTATCAGCTCTATAATTCTGCATGGATAGGAACAAGAGCATCTACAGGGATAACCGTGTGGCAGCAGGGAATATGCCCTTGTTTAGATCTTGCCTAGGTTGAGATATCTATCTTCAGACTTCAGCAGATAGAGATTCAATTTCTTGGTTAATAGTTTCCTCTTTTAGGACTTGGTTAATGATTTCTCTTTCCTGACTGTCTATGGTGGATGTTTAAGGTCGTTCACTTTTGAATGTGCTTCATCTTGTTTTGATTTTCAGTTTCCGCTCAAACATGTCTAACTCTACCAAACATCCTGAAATTCCATCGTCTTGTTGTGCAGGTTCTACGTGAACTTTCAGTGCGACATTAAGACAACATTCCAGATCGGGAAACACCCAGCTCTACAACACTATACCACAACTTAATGTAATTGTTCCGTTACAAAAATATTTTAAATTACAAGGGAAGTTAAAACATAAGGATTTGTCTTTTTGCCACTATTTTAGCTCATGTTTTTTTTGTGATTAATCCATTTGCAGAGAGGAAGTACAAAAACTTTTGCATAAAGTAGGTATGTTACAAAACCTACCTGAATCGTCATTGGGAATCTGCCCACAGCCAGGTCCGCGATTTTGGCGCTGTTTGGAGGGGGCGGGTTTAAAACGCGATTTTTACTAGGCTGTACTAATCGCAGATGTTCAGCCTAGTAAATCATTAACGAAAAATCGCTGCAAGACCCGGTCGCAAAAGGTATTATTAGTTTTATAGGCCTCGATAATATAGTTATAATAGTTTTAAAATTACTGTCTGATTCCGCAACCTCTCGCAGCCCCAGGGTTTTATAAAGCAAACAATTAAAGGTATGTACCTTATTTTTACATGAAATGGGGCATATATATAACCCTGAATATCAAGTTATCTACAGCGAGTAGTTCATTTTGGGCTTTTTATATCCCGCAGTATTTTTCTCGGCATTTGAGGGCATTAATCCAGCGCGATGTCAACGTTCTAAACCAGCGCGTTCACATGAACCCACTAGAAAGCTGATTTAAATGGGCATTTATTTACACCAATTGAACACTAAATTCCTTCCATTTGGCCTATAAATTAATGTAAATTAGATATAAAAATCATGTTATATTGTGAATTATTTGTGAATAATCTTTGGACACTTAGGCTATTTAAAAATGTTAATCTTTCCTTAAGAAATGGGCTTTTGACTATCCAAGATCACAGCTTTTTTGTAATGTCCATTGAAAATCAATAGGGAACAAGATGCTAATTTCCGAGTATGAAAATGGCCATAACTTTTTTAATACTTGAGATATGAAAGTGAATTTGGTGTCAAATTAAACTTATTGTTATGCTTTATCTGATGAGATAAATTGCAGACTTGATTTTTAAAATATCAAAATTTTGTAACATTGCTACATAAAGGGGCTGTCCCACTTGGGCGACCTAATCCATGAGTTCTGGCGAATTTGCCCTCGACTCATACTCGTAGCATGGTCGACACAAGGTCATAGGAGGTCTTTGTAACTCTCCTTCATGCTTGAGAGTAGCTCCCGTGTACTCGAGGCCTCAGCTAGGTCGTGGCGTCTTTTTCAACATGTTGAAAAATGCCAGCAAGTAAAAAAAGGTCACCCTGGTAAAAATCGATACTTTTTTTACTCGTAGGTTTAGTCGCAGTAGGTCGGCAAGTTCGACTACGTAATCGAGTGTAGTCGAAGGTAGTCGTGGCTAGGTCGGCATCACTCTCCACTATTCGGTGTCCAATTTTCCCGAAGTTAATTGTAGCTAGTCATAGATAGTCGAAGCTGGTCTTCAACATAGTCGAAGGAAGTCGAAGGAGGTCTTCAACATGTCATTTTCTCAAACTCTTCTAAACTCGCCAATTAGGTTGCCCAAGTGGGACAGCCCAACTTTAATGTCTTAGGTTACTTTCCAAATGGCGTCAATTTGGGAGAAGGGGAACTACAGCGGGATCTGGAGGTCCTTGTTCATCAGTCTATGAAAGTAAGCATGCAGGTACAGCAGGCAGTGAACAAAGCGAATGGCCTGTTGGCCTTTATAACAAGAGGAGTCGAGTATAGGAGCAAAGAGGTCCTTCTGCAGTTGTACAGAGTCCTAGTGAGACCACACTTGGAGTATTGTGTGCAGTTTTGGTCCCCTAATTTGAGGAAAGACATTCTTGCTATTGGGGGAGTGCAGCGTAGGTTTACAAGGTTAATTCCCGGGATGGCGGGACTGTCACATGCTGAGACAATGGAGCAGCTGGGCTTGTACACTCTGGAGTTTAGAAGGATGAGAGGGGATCTTATTGAAACATATAAGATTGTTAAGGGTTTGGACACGCTAGAGGCAGG
The DNA here is from genome assembly GCF_028641065.1 of Leucoraja erinaceus. Taxonomy (NCBI): domain Eukaryota; kingdom Metazoa; phylum Chordata; class Chondrichthyes; order Rajiformes; family Rajidae; genus Leucoraja; species Leucoraja erinaceus. The sequence continues at coordinate 215,037 of NW_026575748.1, read as the reverse complement.
AAACTTGTTCCCGATGTTGGGGGAGTCCAGAACCAGGGGCCACAGTTTAAGAATAAGGGTTAAGCCATTTAGAACGGAGACGAGGAAACACTTTTTCTCACAGAGAGTGGCGAGTCTGTGGAATTCTCTGCCTCAGTGGGCGGTGGAGGCCGGTTCTCTGGATTCTTTCAAGAGAGAGCTAGATAGGGCTCTTAAAAATAGCAGAGTCCGGGGATATGGGGAGAAGGCAGGAACTGGGTACTGATTGGGAATGATCAGCCATGATCAGATTGAATGGTGGTGCTGGCTCGAAGGGCCGAATGGCCTAGTCCTGCACCTATTGTCTATTGCCTGGTGATATTGAGCCCCTTAAGACTAAGGGGTAACAGCATAATAAATAGATAAGTACAGTATTTAGTTTCATATTTAATTTTGCAATGAAGTTTAGCCCATTATTTTCTCAAATTCACGTGTATGATTGATAGTAAATTAACCAAAACTTCACTGAAAAAGGCAATAACTTTACTATGAAAATGTTATGCACATGGTAAACCGTAGCTGATTTATGTGGAGAATTATTAAATAAGAAAAGATAAGTTATTTTCTTCTATCTGCCAAGTTGGGAGGTCATGTCGCAGGTATATAAGACATTGGTGAGGTTGCATTTAGCGTATTGTGTTCAGTTCTGGGCACCATGTTATTGCAAAGATGTTGTCTAGCTGGAAAGGGTGCAGAGAAGATTTACGATCAGCTGAGCTTTTGGGAGATTTTGAGCAGACCAGGGTTATATTCCTTGCAGCGCAGGAGGGAGAGAGGTGATCTTATAGAAGTGTACAGAATCATGAAAGGAATAGACTGGGTAGACTCACAGTCTCTTGCCGTGGAATTCTGTTGAAAGATTTGGTACAGCTGAAAAACAGCTTCAATAATGCAAGATGGTGTGCAACTGCTTAAAAGTAAAACAGAACTGAACAGAAATTGTTGATAAACGTGTAAATTTGACATCTCTAAAGTTGTTCTCAAGTTACCCCGTGAAATGTACAAAAGCAGCAACGTGAGATCACTCCTCTTCAGATCACAGCAGACCCTGCAGATGCTGCAGAGGATAGATCATGCCTTTATTTAGTAACTTCTCCTTGACGATTGACCAAGTCCAAGCATTTGTTCAATTGGAAAATCAAATCCTAGGCGGTCTTAAAGCAATTAGAGTTTGGGGTGGGAGATTGCAACCTTCACGTGGTCCACCTTCTTCCAACGAAAGGAAATAAACCTGGCGTGCACAATCAAATAAGATCAAATAGAACAAGTTGTCCTACAACTTTAGGCTGTGCGCGCCATACGCATGAAGAAGAAGTTAGAGTTTGCGCATGATCCAAATTATTTTTATTTTTGCTGCCGAGTGGAAACAAGGTGCGGAATGAACGATTATGGTTTGATTATTCTGTTTTTTTAATTTTTATTTCTATATTGCACTATACTATGGACTGACGCTAAACTGCATTTCGTTGTACCCATACTCGTATTTGTGCAATGACATTAAAGTTGAATTAAATTGAATTGAATTGAATTGAATTGAAAGATGTGTTTGCTTTTAATTGTTTTTTTACAGTAGCTTTTAGTGTCATTGAGTCATAGAGTTCCACAGGACAGAAATGGACTATTGGTTCATCATGTCCCTTGGCATGACAATGTTACACCTCAGATTCCTATTAAACCTTCCCCCCCTCACCTTAAACCTATGTCTTCTGGTTCTCGATTCCCTTACTCTGGGCATGAGAATCTGTACTTGATCTGTGAACTCGATCCCTCCATCAAAGTCATGAATTATATTCCAAATAGATGAGCGTCTAGCAATAATCCTCATGGTACCTGCAATTTATCACTTGCATCCTGAAAATGTCCTCTGTCTATTGATTTCTAACTTAACCTTGCAGCACAGTGGCACAGCAGTCGAGTTGCTGCCTCACAGGGATGGAGACTCGGGTTTGATCCTGACCTTGGGCGCTGTCTGTGTGGATCTCGCACGTTCATACTGGGACAGCGTGGGTTTCCCCCGGGTGCTCCTCTTCCTTCCCGCATCCAAAAGACGTGTGGGTTTGTAGCAGGCACGTGCCTACCCTGACTAAAATTATAAAAAGGTAATTATTAAATATAAATAGTAAAGATTTCCAATTCATTTACTAAATTCAGTATTTATTATTAAATGGTTATTATTTTAATAACCATATAACCATATAACAATTACAGCACGGAAACAGGCCATCTTGGCCCTTCTAGTCCGTGCCGAACACGTATTCTCCCCTAGTCCCTTCTACCTGCACTCAGACCATAACCCTCCATTCCTTTCCCGTCCTATACCTATCCAATTTATTTTTAAATGATAAAAACGAACCTGCCTCCACCACTTCCACTGGAAGCTCATTCCACACAGCTACCACTCTCTGAGTAAAGAAGTTCCCCCTCATGTTACCCCTAAACTTCTGTCCCTTAAATCTCAAGTCATGTCCTCATGTTTGAATCTTCCCTACTCTCAGTGGGAAAAGCTTTTCCACGTCAACTCTGTCTATCCCTCTCATCATTTTAAAAACCTCTATCAAGTCCCCCCTTAACCTTCTGCGCTCCAAAGAATAAAGACCTAACTTGTTCAACCTTTCTCTGTAACTTAGTTGCTGAAACCCAGGCAACATTCTAGTAAATCTCCTCTGTACTCTCTCTATATTATTGACATCCTTCCTATAATTAGGCGACCAACATTGTACACCATACTCCAGAATTGGCCTCATCAATGCCTTGTACAATTTTAACATTACATCCCAACTTTTATACTCAATGCTCTGATTTATAAAGGCCAGCACACCAAAAGCTTTCTTTACCACCCTATCTACATGAGATTCCACCTTCAGGGAACTGTGCACAGTTATTCCTAGATCCCTCTGTTCAACTGCATTCCTCAACTCACTACCATTTACCATGAACGTCCTATTTTGATTTGTCCTGCCAAGATGTAGCACCTCACACTTATCAGCATTAAACTCCATCTGCCATCTTTCAGACCACTCTTCCAAATGGCCTAAATCTCTCTGTAGACTTTGAAAATCTACTTCATTATCCACAACACCACCTATCTTAGTATCATCTGCATACTTACTAATCCAATTTACCACACCATCATCCAGATCATTGATGTACATGACAAACAACAGTGGACCCAACACAGATCCCTGTGGCACCCCACTAGTCACCGGCCTCCAACCTGACAAACAACCATCCACCATTACTCTCTGGCATCTCCCATTCAGCCACTGTTGAATCCATCTTGCTACTCCACCATTAATACCCAACAATTGAACCTTCTTAACCAACCTTCCATGAGGAACCTTGTCAAAGGTCTTACTGAAATTCATATAGACAACATCCACTGCTTTACCCTCATCAATTTCTCGAGTAACCTCTTCAAAAAATTCAAGAAGATTAGTCAAACATGACCTTCCAGGCACAAATTCATGTTGACTGTTGCTAATCAGACCCTGTTTATCCAGATGCTTATATATATTATCTCTAAGTATCCTTTCCATTAATTTGCCCACCACTGACGTCAAACTAACAGGTCTATAATTGCTAGGTTTACTCTTAGAACCCTTTTTAAACAATGGACCATCATGCGCTGTACGCCAATCCTCCGGCACTATTCCCGTTTCTAATGACATTTGAAATATTTCTGTCATAGCCCCTGCTATCTCTACACTAACTTCCCGCAATGTCCTAGGAAATATCCTGTCAGGACCTGGAGACTTATCCACTTTTATATTTTTCAAAAGTGTCAGTACTTCTTCTTCTTTGAATCTCATAGTATCCATAGCTACTCTACTAGTTTCCCTTACCTCACATAATTCAATATCCTTCTCCTTGGTGAATACCGAAGAAAATAAATTGTTCAATATCTCACTCATCTCTTTTGGCTCTGCAGATAGCTGTCCATTCTGACTCTCTAACGGACCAATTTTATCCCTCGTTATCATTTTGCTACTAATATAGCTGTAGAAACCCTTTGGATTTACTTTCACCTTACTTGCCAAAGCAACCTCATATCTTCTTTTAGCTTTTCTAATTTCATTCTTAAGATTCTTTTTTACATTCTTTATACTCCTCAGGCACTCCATGCAGCCTATAATTATTGTAGATCTCTCTCTTTTTCCGAACCATGTCCAATTTCCCTTGAAAACCATGGCTCTTTCCAATTTTTACTATTTCCTTTCAACCGAACAGGGACATAAAGATTCTGTACTCTTTAAATGTCTTCCATTTCTCCTCCACATCTTTCCCACAAAACAAAATGTCCCAATTCACTCCTTTTAAATCCTTTCGCATCTCCTTAAAGTTAGCCATTCTCCAATCAAAAATCTCAACCCTCGGGCCAGTTCTGACCCTCTCTATAATTATATTGAAACTAATGGTATTGTGATCACTGGACCCAAAGTGTTCCCCAACACATACCTCCGCCACCTGACCCGTCTCATTTCCTAACAGGAGGTCCAGCACTGCCCTTCTCTAGTAGGTACCTCTATGTATTGCTGCAAAAAACTATACTGCACACATTTTACAAACTCCAAACCATCCAGCCCATTTATAGAATGTGTTTTCCAGTCTATGTGTGGAAAATTGAAATCTCCCACAATCACTACCTTGTGCTTACTACTAATGTCTGCGATCTCCTTACATATTTGCTCTTCCAATTCTCGCTCCCCATTAGGCGGTCTATAATACACCCCTAGAAGTGTTTCACACCTTTCCCATTTCTAAGTTCCACCCAAATAGCCTCCCTAGACGAGCCCTCTAATCTATCCTGCCAAAGCACTGCTGTAATATCTTCCCTGACAAGCAATGCAACACCTCCACCTCTTGCCCCTCCAATTCTATCACAGCTGAAGCAACAAAATCCTGGAATATTTAGTTTACAATCACAGCCCTCCTGCAACCATGTTTCACTGATCGCCACAACATCATACTTCCAGGTGTCTATCCAGGCTCTAAGCTCATCCACCTTTCTTACAATGCTCCTAGCATAATCGATCTTAGGTAGGCATAATTCTTCCGTGCCTTTCATCCACAGTACGTGTTACACGCGGAACTATGTTCAACTCACGTGCCGTGGATGCTGCTACAAGCCTTCACTTACAACGGCAGTAAAGGCAGCTGAAATCCTGCCTTTGCACCGTGGACTGCACACAAGGTGTTGCACATGCCCACAGGCGAGGAGGCCAATCTGCACATACGCGTTTTTTTAAGATTTTTAAAAAGTCGACTGACTGATTGCAAGACCGATCTGCGCATACGCGGTTTTTACGATTTTTCTGCGCATGCACGGTTTTCACGATTTTCTGCGCAATTTACGATTTTTAAAAAGTCGACTTTTAAAAGTCGACTGACTGCCTAGTGCCTGCCCAGAGTAATTACTCAAGGCACGTGCCTGGTTTGGAGCTTAATTAGCCTCTGTAAATTGCCCCGAGTGTATGGGATGCAAACGTGGGAAACATACAACTGGTGTTAATGGGTAATCAAAGGTCGGCATGGACTCGGACAGCTGAAGATCCTGTTTCCACGTTGTATCTCCAAACTAAACTAAAATAAGATGTTATGTATTAAAGAGGCACTTTTTTGTATTGAACGCCTTGTCTAAACTCAAACACATTGCTTTACAAGCATTTACTTATCTACCCTTTTTCTTCATTAAAAAAATGGTAAAATGTGAATTTCCTTCCATAATAGCTCATTGTTTTTCTCAGTTTCTCATTTTCACTTCAATAACAAGGAAGACCAGCATTTTTCTCCTCTCAGGGTAGATTGCAATCCCACTTGTTCATCTTTGCTACCTTTTCTTTCCTGAATAAACATGTTATATTTGCTGTTTTTTTAATTTACTGGAATCTTTCAAGATTTGTTCGTGGGCTTCAACCCCTAAATCTACTAACTGGGCCTTCTCAGAACCCGACTTTGAAAATAATTAATTCCTGCATGTTTATCTGCCTTAGTTTTATTATTTGGCCCAATAATTTTTCCTCTGAAGGTATTAATTGTTCTAGCTCCTCATTCTCTTCCCCCCTCTTATTTATTCCTTAAGTTGGGTAAATCTTGAATGTTTCTAAACGGAAGCAAATTAAAACCCAAATAAAAAGTGACATTTTTTTCCATTTCTCTCTTTTCCATTGTTCATTCATTTGTCTCAATCTCTCAGGGATCAACATTTACTTTGGCTTCTCTCTTCCTTTTCACGCATTAGTGTGAGTCCAGATGATTTATTCTTGTAATTCTTGCTAGTTTATTTATTTTTCAATTTTCTGGTCTTCCTACGCTGATTAAAATTCTCCCAATCCTCAGGACTCACACTTTTCTTTGATACAATATGGTGTTCAATAGCTTTCATTATGCAATGAAATGTATCAAAGTACCTTTGTTCTTTTGTAATCCATGGCAACTGAGAAAATACTTTCACTTCTCATTTTTAGATTTAAGGTGATGGTTACACAGTTTACATTTTAAACTCAATTTTGCCTTTTGCAACTGCCTTGGCCCTCTATCCCTCTATCCCTCTATCCCTCTATCTCTATCTCTATCTCTATCTCTGTCTGTCTATCTATCTCTCTATCAATCTATCTCTCTATCAACCTATCGTTCTATCAATCTTTTGATCTATCACTCTCTCTATCACTATCACTTTATCACTCTATCACTCTATCTATCTTCCGGTTTGCGTGGTTTTTCTATTTGCGCAAAAACGGTACGCAATAGCGCTACGCTTTTTCACCAGCTAACTGGCCGTTCTACTGTGCTGCAAGTGATCCAAGTTTCATTCTGATCGGTGGTATAATCTAAAAGTTAGCGAGGTTTAAAAATTGTAAAATAACGTGCGTGCGCAAATCGATCTCCTCTCCTGTCAGTCAGAGCCGCATGGATTAGTCTCTTAACCTGTCACTCCGCGGGATGGTCCGCCCCTTCCTGCGCCATCATGTCTCTACTGGAGTTGAGCGAGGTCGGCAGAGGATTCCAACCGGTCACAATTTTCGGAGCGACCGGAAGCGGCGCGGCACGACGATGTCGCCAAACGGAAATCAGTGAATCTGATCCCAGTGGAGGAGAGCGTCCAGCGCCCGCTGTGAGTCCCAAACGCACTGCCAACCCAACGCCCTGCAGCTCCATCCCCTTCCCCTCTGGTCCCCCTCGCTGGCTCCTGTCCCCTCCCCATGATACCCCTCTCTCCACCATGGCTCTTCCTCCATCTTTTCTCCGAGCTCTCCTCCTCTTCCCCCCCCCCCCACCGCCCTCACTAGCCGGCATGCCTGTAGCTGCTGGTGCTTCTAGGTCAAACAGAGGCCTGACTGAGGACACCGACGGCTGATGCTCCTCCGGGGCACACAAGATGGGAGAGGAGCAGCAACCTCAAGATCCAGGGGGGGGAGAGTGGGGGGAGGAGAGGGGATAGAGGGAAAGGATGGTGATTAGGGAGGGGAGTTGTGTTACGGAGGGAGTGAGTGACTGAGGGTAGGGGAAAGGAGAGGTGAAGGAGGGATTGGGGGAGGGTAGGAGGAGAGGGAAAAGAAGAGGGAAGAGATGAAAGGAACGTGGGGAGGAAGGGGAATAGAAGGAGGGGGGAGAGGGGGAGTAGAGGGAGGAGAGGGGAATGGGGGAGGTAAGGAGAGTGGAATAGAGGGAGAGGACGGCAGTGGGGGAGGTGAGGCGGAATAATGGGGGGAATATGGGGAGGTGAGGAGTGGGGGAGATGGGGGATAGAGGGATAGGATGGGGTAGGGAAAGGAGTGAAGTTATGGAGGGGAGGGAGGGAGGGGGAGGAGAGGGAGAGGGAGGGATTGGGGGATGGGAGGAGGAGAAGGGAAAGGGGGAGGGTGAAGAGGAGGGGGAGAGAGTGCTAGGGATGAGGTGAAATGAGGTGCGCTTGTGCAGTTGGGGGCTATGGGTGAGTGGCGGAATATTACATTGGGGGACCAAGCCTCCTGTGTGACAGGGACCCAACGTGTCCCACTTAGTCTAATCTACATAGTCTAGTCCAGTGGTTCCCAACCTTTTTTGCCCATGCCCCACCTAATCACCTCTAAAATCCTGATGCCCCCCCCCCCCCCCATGTGGTGATATATAATTCTTATCATTTAAAAAGTGAACTAAATCCAATTCAATAAATAAGGTTCTCCCATGACCTCGCGCGCTTCGTGCGACGTGCATGAAGAGCGATGGCGCGGTGATTATGTAATAACTACACAATAAAGACCTTTTTTACCCCAAAAAAATTATTTACTCAAAATAACATCTGAAACATAAACTACATATGTTTACCTGATGGAAAATCCAAAAAAAATAAAAATCGAAAATTTGGACCCAGACCTCCTCAATTGCCCCCCTTAAAAATCAAATTGCCCTCCTGTGGGGCGTACGCCCCACGTTGGGAACCACTGGTCTAGTCTATGTTAACAATTGCATCGTCTAACAGTACAATCTGGAAAGTTATATCCAATATTCCACTCTTCAGTCTGAAGAAGGGTCTCAGCCCGAAACAACACCTATTCCTTTTCTCCAGAGATGCTGCCTGACCCATTGAGTTACTCCAGCTTTTTGTGCCTATTTCCACTATTCCATTCCTTTACTCGAGTCACTGATTGATGTTGTGAAAGGTGCCAATAGAGTTCCCTTGGGGAAATAATATTTCTCAAAACAGTCTACTGGAGCATATTCCATTAATCCCAACTATTCATCTTTTGCCTCCCAAATTAAGTCGCCGCAGTGGGACAGCCCCGAAGAATAAACTGTACTGTTTCTGAGTAAATTAGGTGCAAGCAAGGCAGAATGCAAACCTGAGATTGTTTTAACAATTGGGACAACTACTAATTCCTAATCTCATGCACTCACCTAGGGTGGAAAAGATGTGGGAACTTCAAACTATTGCATTATTTTAAGATACAGTGAAAAAACATTTTTTGTGTGCTATCCGGGAAAATTACGCTACACATGAGTACCATCAACCATACACACACATATGAACAACTGGTAGTGCAAAGAGAAAAATACAAATGCAGAATATAGTGCTATATTATTTAGGTATGTTACCAAACTTACCTTCAGCGGCGCTGCAGATCTGTCGCTGCCCGTGTGCGTGACTTTGACGCCTTTGAGAGGGGGGCGGGTTTAAAATGCTTTGTTTCTCCAGCCTAATCAAATCGATTTGTCAGGCTGTTTAGCTGCTAAAGAAAAATCGCTTCGACTGCCATTTTATTAAGTTTTTTTTAAACTGCACTGAATATTTTACGAACAGGAGTAAATTAAAAATAATCTTCTAAAGCCGTCAACGCCGACAGATTTCATGTACGGGACAGGTAAAGGAAAGCCATTGATTTAAGTATACCTTTAATCAAAATTTCACGTTGCGAAAATGTAATTATGTAGATATACGATCCAGCAGTATTTTTCTTGCCGATATGAGGTTTAAATTCACGGCAACCGCAACGTTCCAAACCAGCGCGTTCCACAAAATCCCACTCGCAAGATGATTTAAATGGCCATTAATTTACAGGAATTAAACACTAAATTCCTTCCATTTGGCCTATAAATTCATGACCATGAAATTTAAAAATAATGTTATATTGTGAATGTTATTTGAACACTTAGGCTATTTTAAAGTGTTAACTTTTTCTTAAGAAATGGATAGATGTTTAGATCTAGTAATTGAATTTTGTGATTAGCTAAAATTGGGTAACTAACTAATTATATGCTTTAATTTCAGGTCATCCAAGTAAGATTGTTTCATATTTGTTTCAGAATGCATCAATCTATAATATCTGAACATTTCATTCAGTTTTGTTAATTTTTAAGAAAGTTATGGGCTTTTGACTGTCCTTAATCAGCTTTTGAGTTAAGTCAATGGAAAAGCAATAGGGAACAAGATGCTAATTTCAGAGTATGAAAATGGACATAACGTTTTTAATACTGAAGATATGAAAGTGAATTAGGTGTCAAATTAAACTTATTTTTATGCTTTATCTGATGGGATAAATTACAGACTTGATTTTTAAAATCTCAACATTTTGTAACATTGCTACATTATTATAGTTCAGTTTAGTTTAGCTAAGAGATACAGTGTAGAAACAGGCCCTTCGGCACACCGAGTACACGCCAAACAGTGATTCCCGCACACTTACACTATCCTACACACACTAGGGACAATTTACAATTGTACCAAGCGTATTAATCTACAAACCTATACGTCTTCGGAGTGTGTGCGGAAACTGGAGATCCCTGAGAAAACCCACGTGGTCACGGGGAGAGCCGTACAAACTCCATACAGACGAGCATTTGTAATCAGGATCGAACCTGGGACCCAGGCGCTGTGAGGTAGTTACTCTACCACTGCGCTACCATGCCATGCCATACCATACCATGTGCTACCATGGGCGTTACAATTACAGAGAAAGTGCAGATAAAAAAAGTGCAAAAGATGCAATGAGCTAGGTCGGGAGATGGAGATGGACACCCCAAGCTCATGAGAGGGTCGTTCAGTTGTTTGATGACAACAGAGAAGAACTTATTCCTGATTCTGGTGAAATGAGTTTAAGCATTCGTATCAGACAACTGACCAAAACAGTTTATAGGTGTAGAAAAGAGAAATAGGTGCAGAAAAAAATTCTCTCAGAGATTGGTAGGTACAGACAATAGGCAATGGGTGTAGGAGGAGGCCATTCGGCCCTTCGAGCTAGCACCACCATTCAATGTGATCATGGTTGCTCATCCCCAATCAGTTCCTGCATTCTCCCCATATCCCCTGACTCTGTTATTTTTAAGAGCCCTATCTAGCTCTCTCAATATGGAACAAGCTGCCAGAGGAGGTAGTTGAGGCAGATACTCTAGCGACCCTTAAAATACACCTGGACAGGTACATGGATAGGAAAGGTTTAAGAGAGTTATGGGCCAAACATGAACAAATGGGACTAGCTTTGATGGGGCATCTTGGTCAGCATGGATGAGTTGAGATGGATGGCCTGTTTCTGTGCCGTATGACACGATAACTCTAAAATGTCAAGACTCTAATGTTTCATAAATGCCTTTCTCAGACTGAGATAATCTCAGAGTTAAAATAGAGAGTGTCAGTACTCGTGATATTATGATTCAGCTGCCCTGAAGATTTCAAGACACAAGTTCCTTCTGATAAGGCAGACGATAGAAAAGGACAAAGGACATTTATTGTCACGTACACCAATTGGTGCAGTGAAATTTGAGTTGCCATTTGCAGCACACCAATAAACACAAAACACAACATTAAAGAATTTAACATGAAACATAAAAACATCCACCCACAATGGTTCCCACTATGTGGGAAGGCAGCAAAGTCCAGTCCACTTCCTCTTGTTCACCCGTGGTCGGGGCCTATTCAGGCCTCCGCAGTCACCGCGACGGCGGCCCGATGTTCAGGCCGTCTCGCCGGATGGTGGAGCTTCGGCGTCGGGAGAACATTCTTCAGCGGCTTGGAATGTCTGGAACGGCCGCTTCCTCCCCAGAGACCGCGGCTCCCGATGTCCACAGGCCGCGCTGGTCGGAGCTCTGACACTGGCGATCTCGGTGAAAGATCCCAGGCTTAAACTCAGCGCTGCCCGCAGCTGAACGCTCCGCATCTCCGCGCTGTTGGAGTCGGCGGTCACAGCGCTGCGGAGCTTACCACACGGCGACCCGGGTAAGGCATCGCCCGCTCCGCGATGGTGCTTCAGCGCTGCGTCGCCACCGGACTTGAAGTTCTGGTCGGTCCCGGCAGGAAACACTGCTCCCGTCCAGGTGGTAGGCCGCGAGGAAGCGGCGAAAATGCGGCTCGGAGGAAAGTCGCATCTCCGACCAGGTAGGCACTGAGAAAAACTGTTTCCCCCTCCCCCCCTCCAAACATAAAAAGACTAGACCTCCAAACACGCTAAACTTACTAACACGCTAAAAATAAAAAAAGGGTGAAAGGACAAACAGCTGCAGGCAGGACAGCCATACTCAATGGCGCCCCCACTAGGCCTAGAATTGAGTTACATAGTGCAATACTATTACAGAGTGGTAATGTCATTGATGTGTCACAAATTTGCTCCAATATTGCAGCCCCAGTCGTAACATGACATGAGCATAAACAACTGATTCAGGGATTAAAAATCAAATTGAACTATTTCCACAATATTTCCACACTTAAAACATTTCGTACAGCTTTAAAGCCCGGAAATGTTATATGAAGAAAAATTTGGACTGAGTTAATTCTACCAGGGAAAATTGAAATGATTGAAACTAAAATGGAATTTGATTGAGCTCTCCACATTTGCAAACGTACATGCAACAGGAAGTATTCAGTCCCCTCCTCGACCACAGGCTGAAATAAAGACAAACTCTGCATAAACTTCAACTAAAGCTAAACAGAGGGCTGTGTCACATGATGGAGCAGGGCCAAATACTGAGGTAATGGTCTTCCATTAGTTGGTCTCAGACCAGCTACTACTGAACTGGAAGATCTGAAGGAACATTGTATTTTTCAGGCACGATATCTCCCTTTGGTTTGTGTAAAAGCATTGGTCAGGCACTTAGTCACCAGAAATGTTGTGCACATCTCCATATGAGAAGGGGATCTTTTCTAGTGTCTGGAAGATTTTACTTATAATTTTCTGGGCACCGAGGGTTGAAGCCTCGAACGTCAGCTGAGGTTTAATTGCCTTACAATGCTTACAAACACTGCAGGAGCACCAACGATGTTTGACAGGTAGCCGACTGCTCTTTTAGCGTGTAAGTAAACAACCCAGAGATTGCGTTTGACGGTGTATCCCATGATAATTCATTTAATGCAGCCCATATGATAATGTAAGCTGCCACTGATTAGCAAATTAAAATAAACACTCAGTCAGTGTAAGCTTGGAACTTGTGATTGGAGTCAGGTCGAGACCTAATGAGTTCAACAAAGAAACATTTTACAAGCAATAACTTTTAGCCCAAGTGGTTTCAGTTGCATCCACCCCTCCCCCCCCCGCGAGTTAATTCTTGTTTAAGTTTAAAGATGTCACATGATGCGATGAAGTTCCGCCAAGTTCTACATGCACTGGACAAAGAAACGAAGGTGGGGTCCCCAGCCAGCTATGGGTAAATGCAACTCGGAAACTAATGGAGAGACATACTTTACTGGTTCAATTACTTTATGTTCAATGGTCTAGTGGAAGGAAAAAAAAAAAAAGAAAATGGCTTTATTATTACAGTGAGCGGTGGCACTAATATGCAGAAGAAATTTATAAAAACTATTGCAAAGATGAGGGACTTAAATTACGCAAATAGATTGGAAAATCCAGGCAGGTTTTCCTTGAAATAGGCAGGATTTTGAGATTTGAGAGGGATTTACAATGGATAGAAAAAAAAAACATAAAGAAAAGCTGTTCCACAGAATATAGCAAATCATTATTAATTTCAATCAACCATTATCAAAGTTTGATTAAATCTGAAGAAGGGTCAACAAAATAGAGGGAGTACAGAGGAGATTTACTAGAATGTTGCCTGGGTTTCAGCAACTAAGTTACAGAGAAAGGTTGAACAAGTTAGGGCTTTATTCTTTGGAGCGCTGAAGGTTAAGGGGGGATTTGATAGAGGTTTTTAAAATGATGAGAGGGATAGACAGAGTTGACGTGGAAAAGCTTTTCCCACTGAGAGGAGGGAAGATGCAAACAAGGGGACATGACTTGAGAATTAAGGGACGGAAGTTTAGGGGTAACATGAGGGGGAACTTCTTTACTCAGAGAGTGGTGGCTGTGTGGAATGAGCTTCCAGTGAAGGTGGTGGAGGCAGGTTTGTTTTTATCATTTAAAAATAAATTGGATAGTTATATGGACGAGAAAGGAATGGAGGGTTATGGTCTGAGCGCAGGTATATGGGACTAGGGGAGAATATGTGTTCGGCACGGACTAGAAGGGTCGAGATGGCCTGTTTCCGTGCTGTAATTGTTATATGGTTATATGGTTATATGGGTCTCAACCCGTAATTGGGTTCTGTAGATTTCTCTTCTGTAGATGCAGAACTGGGATAACGGTGTACGGGTAATCGTTTGTCTACGCTGACTTACAGGGCAAAAAGGGCCTGTATCCACTCTGTATCTCTAAACTGAACTAGACTGGACTGGACTAGACTAAACTAAACTGAAGTAAACATACACGCTGAAATTCAGAGAGAGGAGCCAATAATTATATTTAGATTTAAAATGTTTCATCAATTCCTGTTGATCATTCCTCTTACTTTGCCATTGTTTGTATTTCCCAGTTCTATGTCAACAATATTGCCAACAGCAGGACAGGAGCGCATCTCTGGAGAGAAGCGAAGGGTGGCATTCCAGATCAAGACCAGAAACGTCACCCATTCCTTCTCTCCAGAGATGCTGCCTGTCCCGCTCAGTTACTCCAGCATTTTGTGTCTATCTTCGGTTTAAACCAGCATCTGCCGTTCATTCCCACAAAGTTATCAAAGGAGGATTTATGTGAATTGAGTGTGAAAACATAGAAAAATTAGAAAAGCAAGAGAACTGCTAGTTACCCCACGGTTGAAGGTAGAAATACTGCAACATTATGTCTCACAGCTTTATTGTAAGAGACATTACAGCTGTGGGTAGCCATTTAAATAAAGACCTTGTTGCACATTGATGCAAGAGGAATCTCCAATTTAATGAACCAGAAAATCCATGGTGTGGCACAAAATACTATTACACAAAGAGGAGAGCTGTTTTGCATGCAATGAAGGTAATATAAACAGCAAGTGTTCAGACATGTTATTTTAACTCAGCCTGTGCATTAACTAGCTCTGAAGCTCTTACATAGAAACATGGACACATAGACAAAGATGCAGGAGTAGGCCATTCGGCCCATCGAGCCTGCACCGCCATTCAATATGATCATGGCTGATCATCCAACTCAGTATCCCGTACTTGCCTTCTCTCCATACCCCCTTAGCCACAAGAACCACATCTAACTCCCTCTTAAATATAGCCAATGAACTGGCCTCAACTACCTTCTGTGGCAGAGATTTACAGAGATTCACCACTCTCTGTGTGAAAAATGATTTTCTCATCTCGGTCCACAGATTCACCAATCTGTGTGAAAAATGTTTTTCTCATCTCGGTCCTAAAAGATTTCCCCCTTATCCTTAAACTGTGACCCCTTGTTCTGGACTTCCCCAACATCGGGAACAATCTTCCTGCATCTAGCCTGTCCAACCCCTTAAGAATGTTGTGAGTTTCTATAAGATCCCCTCTCAATCTTCTAAATTCTGGCGAGTTCAAGCCGAGTCTATCCAGTCTTTCTTCGTATGAAAGTCCTGACATCCCAGGAATCAGTCTGGTGAACCTTCTCTGTACTCCCTCCATGGGAAGAATGGCTTGCAGTGGGATGTAAGGTTTCCAAGACTTTGGGAAATCCATGGCCAGCAACAAGGCTTTGAGGAAAGATTGCACTGCCTGTGTGCCACGCAGGGAAGGAATCATTTTTCCATCTGTCCATACTTTTTCACCTGTGGACAGTTTTCCACGCAGCCTCCCCACATTCTTCTGGATCAGGTATCTTAAGGTTTACTCATCTGGTTATGATGCACTCAAGGAATGGACCTATGCAATCTCATGGTCTGCTCCTGAATGATCCTCAACCAAACTTCTCTGTTCAAACTGACTTCCAGGAAAGGAACCTGTCAGAGCCAAATAATGCTTGTGATGGAGTGGAGCCTTGCCGTGATACAGGAAAACAAACACTCCAACATTTCTGGTTCAAAGTTCCACTCACCCCCACCACCACCACACATAATTAGCCCAGTAATTCTCCAGGTCTTTGCCCTTGGTTAATGCCTTCATCTGCAAATGGCCTGAATACCAATGTTCATATTTTAACTGGATTATCCGGGGGCTCCAACGTCAAGAACCTGGTGTGCGACCTTGCATCACCCGGCGTGGCTTTAATGGCCGCGGGACAATCGCCATCGCCAGCCGGGGGCTTTGACTTTGACATCGGGGGGGAGAGTGCAGTGGAGAGATAAGTTTTTTTGGCCTTCCATCACAGCGATGTGATGGGTGTTTATGTAAATTATGTTGTGTCTGGGGTCTATTTGTTTGTAATGTATGGCTGCAGAAACATCATTTCGTTTGGACCTCAAGGGGTCCAAATGACAAATAAAATTGAATTGAATTGAATTGAAGAAACTTGCTGAGTTCAAAATCACAAAGTTTACAAATCTAAAATGAGTCAGGGGCAATATAAATGATTAAATATCTCATGGAAGACACAGAGGAACCCTGACACATATAGACATATATGGGAAAACATGTGGCATAAAATAATTCATTTATAGCATCTGTATTATTTTGTAGATGTAATTGAATTGGTCAGTTCCAAAATTTCAGAATGTTAACAGCAACCCTCCCAAATGTCTACAACCGTATCACTGCATCCTGGAAACATAGAGCCTGGTGTAAATAATCATTGTTGAATCCTCCTTCATTTGCAGATTGACATTCTCAGTTTACTGTAAATGAGCCAACTCTCTCTGCCATATACTGATGGCGCTGCAAAATATCTTACTGAACCATCACATATTTTGCAAATGGTCCAAGAAAGCATTTAAACAGCCAATCTCTGTTGGCTTGGTTCCAAGTGGACAGGGTGTCTCATGTTGTTGTCACCGTAGGATTGAACTAATCCTTAGACTAACAGGTGGATGTGTTAATCAGTTTGATCGGGGAAGTTTGATCTCTGTAATGTTTCGCTCATTTTCCGTAAGCAACACAACAGTTTTAATTGAAAATCTTTTTACTCTATTTTCCTTACGAGTAAATGTTCCCTTTTTTATTAACTCCTCTGCTCGGAATTTCAAATCACTGTCACATTTCCTTCTTCAGCCAAAAATTATTGTGAATTTTTCCAGAACCACAGACATTGTTACTCAGCGATTAGACTATCTGGACATAGATTGTAAAACTTGGAAGACCATATAGAAATCTTTAAAGTTTCATAGGGGTTTACTGCGGTGGACATGAAAAAGATGTTTCCACTCGTGAGGATATTCACAATTAAGGCTCATAAAATATGAGATAATCCCTAATAAATCTAGTGAAAAATTTGTGCTAAAATGCAAACCTTTTTGCCAAATGAGTAATTATGGGGAACGGTATGGATGACTTTCAGCTCACTAAGTGCTTGAGGAAGAGGGGACTGGGAGGATATGTCTTTAGATTAATTAGAAAAGGAAGTTGATTAATGTTCAGCTCAAACCCTGGCATTTGGGCTTAATGAAATATTTTTTTCTGCTAAAGATTTCTGTGTAATTCATCATAACTTCTATTGAGAAATATCCTAGATGTCAGACAGTGGAGGAGTCTGAAGACTATGGCATAGCAAAAGGATTTGAGTATAGGAGCAGGGAGGTTCTACTGCAGTTGTACAGGGTCTTGGCAAGACCACACCTGGAGTATTGCGTACAGTTTTGGTCTCCTAATCTGAGAAAATACATTCTTGCCATAGAGGGAGTACAGAGAAGGTTCACCAGACTGATTCCTGGGATGTCAGGACTTTCATATGAAGAAAGGCTGGATAGACTTGGCTTGTACTCGCTAGAATTTAGAAGATTGAGGGGGGGATCTTATAGAAACTTACAAAATTCTTAAGGGGTTGGACAGGCTAGATGCAGGAAGATTATTCCCAATGTTCGGGAAGTCCAGAACAAGGGGTCACAGTTTAAGGATAAGAGGGAAATCTTTTAGGACCGAGATGAGAAAAACATTTTTCACACAGAATGGTGAATCTCTGGAATTCTCTGCCACAGAAGGTAGTTGAGGCCAGTTCATTGGCTATATTTAAGAGGGTTAGATGTGGCCCTTGTGGCTAAAGGAGAGAAGGCAGGTACAGGATACTGAGTTGGATGATCAGCCATGATCATATTGAAGGGCCGAATAGCCTTCTCCTGCACCTATTTTCTATGTTTCTATGTTTCTATAGCTTCTGGAGTGGATGAAATACCTGCCAAAAATACTAAAATGTGGTAGAGAAGTAATTCTGGCAGAAACAAAAAATTCCCTCACCTTGGAAGAAAGCAAGCATGCTAACAGTTCTCAGAGATGGTGTGAAAAAGAAAGGCAAGTCTAATTGGAGTAACACGGGGAAACTCCCTGCACTCTGCCACAGCGAGAAACATTACAAGGCAACCTCTTTGGTTCCCTCGTCCATTGGCTAAAGATCTCCCCACAGATTCGCAATGTGGATTCCATCAAATATGAGGTATTACCACCAAGAGCTGCACAGTGTGAACATTCAAGGAAAAATGCAAGTTGTGGAGTTATTCACTGAGAATATGCGTTATTGTTCTCACAAAGCATTTAATTCCATCGGGCAAGGATAGTGGAAAACCGTTCGAAAATCTGGCTGTTGTTAAAAATTCTGTTGAGAGTTGGCTCATTTACAGTAAACTGCTGTATGATGTCATTCAAGCTGTGTCCCAGCCAATGAGTCCATCTCAGACTCAATCCCATTGCAGACTCGGGTCAAGCAAGGCTATGTCATCATACCGACTCCTTTCTCAATCTTCCTTGCTTCATGTATAGGGCTCTGGTGAGACCACATCTGGAGTAATGTGTACAGTTTTGGTCTCCTAATTTGAGGAAGGACATCCTTGTGATTGAAGCAGTGCAGTGTAGGTTCACGAGATTGATCCCTGGGATGGTGGGACTGTCAAATGAGGAAAGATTGAAAAGACTAGGCTTGTATTAACTGGAGTTTAGAAGGATGAGGGGTATCTTATAGAAACATATAACATTATAAAAGGACTGGACAAGCTAGAAGCAGGAAAAATGTTCCCAATGTTGGGCGAGTCCAGAACCAGGGGCCACAGTCTTTGAATAAAGGGGAGGTCAGTTAAGACTGAGGTGAGAAAAAACGTTTTCACCCAGAGAGTTGTGGATTTATTGAATTCCCTGCCACAGAGGGCAGTGGAGGCCAAGTCACTGGATGGATTTAAGAGAGAGCTAGATAGAGCTCTATGGGCTAGTGGAGTCAAGGGATATGGGGAGAAGGCAGGCACGGGTTATTGATAGGGGACGATCAGCCATGATCACAATGAATGGCGGTGCTGGATCGAAGAAGGGCTGAATGGCCTCCTCCTGCACCATGTTTCTATGTCTACACAACACCTTCACCCCCAATCTTCGCACTGGAGTATTTATCTACAGTCTGAATGGGAATATGTCCAACTTGCACTCATTCATTCTTTTACTGTTCATAGGCATCTTTTGCGTCTTACTGATTCAGAGACTGAGATTCATCTGCAGCCCTTTGTTGCCTCCCTGTATCACATCACAGTGTCTGTGTCCTTCCCTCTTCCATTAACTCGATCTGCCATTCAACCCTTCTCACCTGAATCCTAAAGAAGGGTTTTGACACAAAACATCACCCATTCCTTCTCTCCAGTGATGTTGCCTGTCCCACTGTTACTCCAGAATTTTGTGTTTATTTCTGAACGGCACCCAATACTCCAAATGTGTCCCACGAGCGTGCGACTCCATGCGGCAAGCGCGACCTAACGTGATCGTTTGAGCCATCCGGCATCACGGGGCCGGTCCCACATCGATCGCCGGAGTGGTATGGAGTTGTGCTGAGGTGGTCCCGACATCACGGGGGGCTCCAAAAAACCGTGTTCAAAAATTCTGCGCGGCAACGGCCTGCCGGCCCGCAGGCACCTCGACACCGTACGCAGCGTCTCGATGTCGTACGCAGTGTCTCGACGCCGTACGTCACGCGCGAACTTCCAACGGACTTTGCTTGAACTTCACGTCACTCACTCAACCTCCGGGTGGCCCCCGCTTCCGGTTTGTTCGCGCTCGCCGCATGCAGGTCGCATGCTGGTGGGAACCGGCCCTGTACGGGGATCATTCGACCTCCGCGCGGCCCACGCTTCCGGTTTGGTCACGCTCACCGCACGCAGGTCGCATGCTCGTGGGACAGGCCCTTTACAGCAACCAAAGACCAAGGTGTAAGAGAACACTACAACAAGAGCAAGAAGCATCCACATCAACATACATTCCACCTCATCCCCACACTGTACACCAGTATATTTGACTTTGAATCCCTTGAAATTTCCCATGAAGCATGACAACATTCATCCAGCTATTGCCAAGCCATTTGGAACAGCCTCACCCATGTAGGTTTAAAGACTAATTTGGTGTGACAGTGGGAGGGTTTAAGCTGAGAAGGGAAAGATTTCATAGGAACCTGAGGGGAATCTGTTTCATACTGAAGGCGGTGGATATATGGACCGAGCTGCCAGAGGAGGTAATTGAGGGTGGTATTTTAACAACTTTCAAAACATATTCGGACAGATGCATGCATAAGAAAGTTTAAGAGGAATATGGAGCAAATGAATCCAGGTGTGACTAACGTAGTAAGTTGGGCCAAAGTGCCTATTTCCATGTTGCATGTCTATGATTATGACTCCAATATATGTGATCAAAGGAATGTCGGATCCAGGGAGGTGCATGGCAGGGGGAAAGTCCAACATATCTTTCCCCACAAAGAGCATAGGCAGATTTGGACAATTATGGCCTGGCTCATGATCTGAGACTGCATAGGTGTGTCAGGCTTGTATTTATTATGGTGTAAATGTGCTGATGATGATGAAGAGTGGGATACCTGCGGGAAGTGAGGACAAATCATGTGGCTGAGACACATCCCATCAACAGGTAGTTTGCATGAAATTAGACACAAGAAGCTGGAGTAACTCAGAGGGTCAGGCAGCCTCTCTGGGGAAAAGGAATAGGTAACATTTTGCACCAAGTCCCTTCTTCAGACTGAGAGAGTCAAAGGAACGGGAAACGGGAGATACAGAAGGTACACAAGACAAATGAGTGAAAGGTATGCAAACAGCAATGATGATCAAGGAAGCGTGGAGCACACAATGGTCTATTGTTAGGTGATGATGAGTTATACAGACTGTGAATGGCCTGTCCCACCAGCATGTGTCGTTTGCATGCGTCTAGCTTGACCAAACGTGGTGGCTTGAGGCGTACGGGCGCGTGGGGGCGGTCCCACTTCCAATCGCGGAGGCGTATGGTGTTGTGCGAGGCTGGTCCCAACATCATACTCACCAATCAGCTGGGCAGGAGGCGGGCTGACTGAATTTGGACGTCGCACGGCGTCGGGCAGTGACGTCATTGCGCAACAGTACGCCGGGCAGTGACCTCATTGCGCAACGCCATGCGCTAGGCGTACGCCATCAAGATGCTGCGTAGGGCATCAAGACGCTGCGTACGGCGTTGAGACATCGCGTACGGCCTCAATGCGGCTTCGCATTGGGATTTTCGGACAGTGCAAGATTTTTGGAGCCCCGCGTGATGTCGGGACCAGCCCCGCACAACTCCGTACGCCTCCGTCGATCGAAGTGGGACCAGCCCCGCAAGGCCGTACGCCTCAAGCGACCCCGTCTGTTCGTGCTAGACGCATGCAAACGCATGCTGGTGGGACAGGCCCTTGAAATTCAACAGGTGAAACCAGTACAACGACTAGGATGGAGGGGAGAGGGAGAGGGAATGCAAGAGTTATTTAAAGTTAGAGATATCAATATGCATACCCCTTGGTTTAGCAATTGTTGGTGCAACTGCAATGGAATCCAAACTTTCACGAGGTGCCTCGAGAAGTATCTCCTCCTTCTGTGGTCCTCATGGAATGTCAGTTTTCTTCAACCATCTACTTTTTTTTTTTAAACGCTGACATTGGAAATCTAAAATAAAAGCAGAAGCTGATGGAAACACCCAGCAGGTCAAGCAGCACGAATGGGAAGAACTATAATGCTAACGTGCTGGACTTGAACCTCAAACGGTTTCTCTTTCCACAAAGGCTACCTGACGGAACGGGCGGCATGGTGGCACTACGGTAAAGTTGTTGCCTTACAGTGCTTGCAGCACCGGAGACCCGGGCTCGATCCCAACTACGTGTGCTGTCTGTACGGAGTTTGTACGTTTTCCCCCCGTGATCGCGTGGGTTTTCTCCGAGATCTTCGGTTTCTTCCCACACTCCAAAGATGTACAGGTTTGTAGGTTAATTGGCTTAGTGTAAATGTAAAATTGTCCCTAGTGTGTTGTAGGGTAGTGTCGATGTGTGGGCATCGCTGGTCGAGGTGGACTCTGTGGGCCGAAGGACCTAGTTCTGTGCTGTATCACTAAACTAAACTAAACTAAATATCTGTTGAATGTTTCTAGCAATGTTATGTTATTTTTATTTCCCCTCTCCTCCTCCCCCACCCATACCCCGGATTAATCTGCCAAATCCCCAGTGGTCTCCCCTCGTGTCAACCAGTTCAAAATTAATTCCCATCACAATGTATCATAAGGGCTCAACATACCAAATGTGAAAAGATGTAGCAATCTTTGTGAGTGTACTCCTCAAGTCTCAACAGAATTAGTTGAAAATCAACAGAATTAGTTGGAAATCAAGTCAATTTGAATTTATTGTTAGTTCCACAGTACAGTGAGGTACAATGAAGATCTTGCTTGCCCCAGCCTCACATAGAAACATAGAAATTAGGTGCAGGAGTAGGCCATTCGGCCCTTCGAGCCTGCACCACCATTCAATATGATCATGGCTGATCATCCAACTTAGTATCCTGTACCTGCCTTCTCTCCATACCCCCTGATCCCTTTAACCACAAGGGCCACATCTAACTCCCTCTTAAATATAGCCAATTAACTGTGGCCTCAACTAACTTCTGTGGCAGAAAATTCCACAGATTCACCGCACTCTGTGTGAAAAATGTTTTTCTCATCTCGGTCCGAAAAGATTTCCCCCTTATCCTTAAACTGTGACCTCCTTGTTCTGGACTTCCCCAACATCGAGAACAATCTTCCTGCATCGAGCCTGTCCAACCCCTTAAGAATTTTGTAAGTTTTGTATGTCACAGGCACGTGGGCAACAGACAAAAACTAAATTAAACACATGGCAAATATACACGGTATTGAAAAGAAGAAAAACACTGCAACATATAAGACATGGCTGCAAAAGGCATTTAGAAAACAAGTCCACAGTAGTGGAAGAAGTGGTCCATGCTGAGGCAGGATTAGGAATGTGCAGATTAGATTCAGAGGTTGGTGGCTGTCGGACATTAGATGTTCCTGACCCTGGTGGTGTGGGACTTCATGCTCCGTATCGCTTGTCTGATTACAGCAGTGAGAGGAAGGAATCCTGTATTTATTTATTTATTTATTTATTTTAAAAATTCATATTTTTATTAGAAGCATTGTACAATAGTATAAACCGTGGCATATGACATAATACAGCTTTAATGTACCACTTCCAATTTAATTTTAGCAAAGATGAAATAGAAAAAGAGAGAAAGAGCAAGAAAGAAAGAAAGCAAATATGTGAGAATAGAACCCCTAAACTACCAAATGATTGTAGTCGAAGAGTAGGTAAGTAAAAATGTAAAAAAAATAAAAAAGACAAAAACGAAAAGAAAAAAAAAAAGTGTTGATATACCTGCTTCATTTCTCTCCCCACCCCTCACCCTGTCCGCAAATTGGTTTAATTCCGAAGTTGTGTTGCACCATACTATCCTTGTAATGAATCAATGAAAGGAGACCATATCTTTGAAAATTGCTCTGATTTTCCTGCTAAGACAAGTCTCATATCTGCAGGATGTAGTGTCTCAGACATGTTTGTGATCCACATTTTAAGAGTCGAGGGTGGATGCATTTTTTTCCAAAATTTAAGTATACGTTTTTTTTTGCCATTATCAGTTCATAATTAAGGATATGTCTTTGAAATAGTGATAGCTTAGAGCAGGCAGGAATCCTTGGCCTTCTTGTTGCAGTGCCTCATGTGGAGGTTTTTGTCAATAGTCAATAGTCAATTTAATTGTCATTTGGACCCCTGGAGGTCCAAACGAAATGCCGTTTCTGCAGCCATACATTACACACAAATAGACCCCAGACACAACATAATTTACATTTTACATAAACATCCATCACATCGCTGTGATGGAAGGCCAAAAAAAAAAACTTATCTCTCCTCCCCCCCCCTCCCCCACCCCCCCCCACCCCCCCCCCCCCCCCCCCCCCCCCCCCCCCCCCGATGTCAGAGTCCAAAGTCAAAGCCCCCGGCTGGCGATGGCGATTGTCCCACGGCCATTAAAGCCACGCCGGGTGGTGCGAGGTCGCACACCGGGTCTTGATGTTAGAGCCCCCGGCGTGCGCTCGCAGAGTCCTGCGGCCATTCCAAGCCGCGCGGGACGGTGATGTTAGGCCCCGCTCCAGGAGCTCTTCGACCCCGCAACTCGGGCGGGAGAAGTCGCCGTTGCAGGAGCCCTGAAAAGCGGTCTCCCTCCAGGGACCCGCGGGCTCCCGGTGCCGCCGTCCGCAGTCGCAGCAGCAGCAGCAGCAGCAGCAGCAGCAGCAGCAGCAGCAGCAGCAGCAGCAGCAGCAGCGCTCCACCACCGCTCCACCCGCTCTGGACTCGGCCAGCTCCGCGACGGTGAGGTGAGTCGGCACCAGAGTTCCCGGCTTCTTCTGTTGGAGGCCGCTCCTCATTGCAGCCCCAACGACAACGGAGACCCGACAAGAAAAGGTCGGGTCTCCAGTGCAGGGAGAGATTTAAAAGTTTATCCCCCCTCCCTCCCACCCCACCCCCACCCCCCCACACACACACCCCCAACAAAAAAAATAACAAAAACTACATATAAACATAGACAAAAAATAATAAAAACGCGGACGGGCTGCAGAGGCCGCTGCTGACGAGAGTCGCGCTGCCTAGGGAAGAGATGATGGGCTGGTCTGAGTCAACTACTCTGCTGCCCCTTATGTTCCTGTGCGTGGAATTGCCGTAGCTGGGCCACGATGCAACCAAATTGGAAACATTCTGCAATGCATATGCGTATTCACTGAATGTCTTTACAGTTCTAAGGAAGAGATGTTGGCGTGCTTTCTTCATAATTACATTCTTGTATTATGCCCAGTAATTCTCTCCACCACTGACTCTTCCCAGTAACTCTCTCCACCGCTGACCCACCAATGAAACTGGCACGTGTTCTCCCTACATTCCCTTTCTGAAGTCACACCACCCCCTGGCTGTTTGAACACGGCTAAGCATCTGAGGCAATTTTAAATGTCACTCCCTTAACTAGTCAACTGTGTCCCTTTCGTCAGGGGCGGATTAAGGCTCACTAGTGCCCTAAACACTGACCAATCTTGGTGCCCCCCTCCTTTCCACACTGACCCAGTCCATTTTAGTTGTTGACCTTGTGGTACAGCTGGGAAGACAACCCTAGGGTGCACCATGATCAAGAAACAGAACATTATGATCAATTTGCACTAGTTTTATCAATTTTTTTTTTTTTTTTTTAGAAATCTTTTTTTTTTTTTTTTTTTTTTTTCTTTTCACTCTTTTCCCAACTTTGTGGTGCCCCCTTTGGCCCTGGTGCCCTAAGCATGTGCTTAGTCTGCTTAATGGTTAATCCGCCCCTGCCTTTCGTTATTGGTTTACCTAGAAAACAAAATGGTTTCTTGAAGCATTTTTAAAACAAATGTATTTTGAGGAATTTTAATGAAAATGCCTTTAAGGTTTTTAATCAAATTAAAGCTGTCTGCTAGTTCTTTATGATTGAACCTGTTATATTTCAATATTAATTCACGTGCTGCTTTCCTGTTCAATTCAATTTTGTTTTGTTTTTACAGACACATGTGATGATTTGCAAATTTGACAAATTAAGTCTCTTTCCAATGTCGTTTTTCTCAAAGATGATTATCTGAATTTGCATTTCAATGGCATTTTTGGGTGAGGAAATATAACATTCATAAGAATGTGGATAGATCATGTGAAATCCAAGAATAAAAGGGGAAGAGATATATTTTAAGGAGGATAGGAAAATAGGAGGCCATGGAAGATATTTGCGAAGAGAAAAATCTGAAAACGTGAAGGATGTCATTAGGCCACACGTGATAGGAGCAGAATTAGGCCATTCGGCCCATCAAGTCTACTCCGCCATTCAATCGCGGCTGATCTGTATCTCCCTCCTAACCTCATTCTCCTGCCTTCTTCCCATAACCCCTGCCACCCGTACTAATCAAGATGTTTTCCTTCACCGAATTCTTACAAGGATAGCATGTTGCAATACAATTCTAAATTTAAATCCGATTCTGGGTTGGGTGAGGTGGGCGGGGGAGGGGGGGAGGGGGGGGAAACAAGGGGCAGGTATATCTCCACCTTTTTTTTCTTGTATCTCTATTTTCTTTTTGGTAGTTTAGGGGTCTCTTCTATGTGCTTTTTCGAGCACATCTTTTCACCCACTTTTCCCCTCTCTTGTTCTATCTCTCTTCTTTTCCTTCATTTTCAGGGTATAAGGTTAAAAATGAAGCTGTACAATAATTGTATCATTTTAGACCCCGAATGTTTCATCTTTGTACAATTGCTTCTAATATAAATAATTTATTTTTTCAAAAAAATCAAGATGGACTATTTTCTCCAGCATGTGAGAATTTTGCATCACCCGGCGTGGCTTTAATGGCTGCGGGACATTTAACATCGCCCGCTGGGGGCTTTGACTCTGTCTTTGACTCTGACATGTGGGGGGGAGAGGGGAGTGCAGGGGAGAGATATGTTTTTTTTTGCCTTCCTTCACAGCGAGGAGAAGATGCGCTGTGAAGGATGTTTGTGTAAATTGTGTTGTGTCTCGGGTCTTTTTCGTTTTGTATGTATGACTGCAGAAACGACATTTCGTTTGGAACTCAACGGGGTCCAAACGACAAATAAGTTGTATTGTATTGTATTGTAATTTCTGCCTCCATGTTATATTTTTGTCTTAGCTCTGTCACTGATTAAATTATAAATAAATAGTCCAGATACATGAGTGACACAGTGGCATGGAGCAAAGATGCTGCCAGTTACCTTTATGTGGCAATGATCCCATATGCTTGATGCACACTGTGGCCATAATACCACACTCACCACTATTGCTACGGGTTTCTGCAAGGAAATTTATCCAGCTGTATATCATTTACATGAGATGAGTAAAGCACCATTTAAGCCAATTATTATAGGGGAGTTAAATTAAAATGTCATGCAGGCGTTATCCTTTTTGTATGATAAATACACATCTGCTGAATATTTTCGTGATAATGCCATTTATGAATCTGATGGTTGTGAATTGAAGACATGTCATATCATTGTCATGCCATGGAAATCAATTTGAACCCATGTCTTATATCTTGCAGTGTTTTTCTTTTCACTATCTTGTATATTTTACATGTGTTTAATTTAGTGTTTGTCTGTTGTCCGATTCATCATGCCTGTAATGCTGTTAGAAACATAGAAACATAGAAAAAAGGTGCAGGAGGAGGCCATTCGGCCCTTCGAGCCAGCTCCGCCATTCATTGTGATCATGGCTGATTGTCCCCTATCAATAACCCGTGCCTGCCTTCTCCCCATATCCCTTGACTCCACTAGCCCTTAGAGCTCTATCTAACTCTCTCTTAAATCCATCCAGCGACTTGGCCTCCACTGCCCTCTGTGGCAGGGAATTCCATAAATTCACAACTCTCTGGGTGAAAAAGTTTTTTCCCACCTCAGTCTTGAATGGCCTCCCCTTTATTCTAAGACTGTGGCCCCTGGTTCTGGACTCACCCAACATTGGGAACATTTTTCCTGCATCTAGCTTGTCCAGTCCTTTTATAATTTTAAGAAGGAACTGCAGATGCTGGAAAATGTGTACCTTTTATAATTGTATATGTTTCTATAAGATCCCCCCTCATCCTAAATTGTTGCAAGCAAGATTTCCGTTGTCTCGTCATTCAATGCTCATTTCATTGGGCTGCAGGAGCTCCTGCGAGCAATGCATAGATCATGCAGATGCAGTAACCGACACACACTAGGGACAATTTTACATTTACACCAAGCCAATTAACCTACAAACCTATACGGATTTGGAATGTGGTGGGAAACCGAAGATCTCGCAGAAAACCCACGCCGTCACGGGGAGAGCTTTCATACAATAGCTAATATTTAATTCCAGAATTTAATAGATTATATTGCAGTTGAAATGCAAAGAGGAAAATTCCACAATCTGTTTTCTTTAGAAAAAATGTGTATGCTTTTGAGAAAGTACAGCTTGCCGAATCAAACTCAACAATTCCAAAATAACTCGTTGGAAAAGCATGATTAAGGTTATAAAACCTCCTGAAAATTGGTCTAGTTGCACATATCATCAGGGACTAGCTCTACAGAACGTTTTTCCTTCCATTATTTATTATGTAAAAGAATATGTGTGTTATGATTGTGTTTATAATTTGTTTGGTTGTTTTGTTGTTTGTCTTTTGTACAAAAGTCCGCGAGCATTGCCACTTTCATTTCACTGCACATCTCGTATGTGTATGTGACAAATAAACTTGACTTGACTATCACTCCCCAGTGGAAGGGTTGAATCATAGACCAAAATGTTCTTTTAATTGATCTCTTTCTACGACACTTGTCATTTGTTATTCATTTCTATGTTTGTGAAACTGTTTATGAATTTGCCAAGGTTCCTGCTCCTGATCACTAACCAGTGTTCCCCGCTGCTTCTGTGCTTGTCATTATCGGTGCTTTGGCAGATTAGTACCCTTGCAGATGTCAATATTGGCCTAGCATGAAAGCCCCTCACTTGATGAGGGCAGGAAATGGAACCCAATTAACAGCAGGCAAAATAATGGGCGAGATGGATATATTAATTGGTAAGAAGATCAATAATCTGCGGAGCACCTCAAACTGTGGAGCATCTTGGACAATACATCTCACCCACTCCATGACACACTGATGAACCTGAGGAGCACCTTCAGCAACAGACTGGTTCCACCAAGATGCTGTACTGAATGTCACAGTAGATCCTTTTTCCCTGAGGCTATCAATAGACAATAGACAATAGACAATAGACAATAGACAATGGGTGCAGGAGTAGGCCATTTGACCCTTCGAGCCAGCATCACCATTCAATGTGATCATGGCTGATCATCCCCAATCAGTAACCCGTTTCTGCCTTCTCCCCATATCCCCTGACTCCGCTATTTTTCAGAGCCCTATCGAGCTCTCCCTTGAAAGCATCCAGAGAACCTGCCTCCACCGCCCTCTGAGGCAGTGAATCCCACAGCCTCACCACTCTCTGTGAGAAAAAGTGTTTCCCCATCTCCGTTCTAAATGGCTTACTCCTTATTCTTAAACTGTGTGGCCCCTGGTTCTGGACTTCCCCAACATCGGGAACATGTTTCCTGCCTCTAGCGTGTCCAAGCCCTTAACAATCTTATACGTTTCAATGAGATGCCCTCTCATCCTTCTAAACTCCACAGTGTACAAGCCCAGCTGCTCCATTCTCTCAGAATATCAAACTGTATAACTCCCGCTTCTGTCGTGGGTAGGCATGTCGTCCTTTACACATCCCTCATCTTGAACTTTTCCATTCAATAACTTAATTTCATGTTTGTTACATTAACTGATGCATTATCTGGACACTTAAAATGAATGATTATTCTAATGCACATTATACTTTCAATGCCTTGTAACTGTATCTTTTGACTGCTAAGAGACCAATTTCCCTCCGGGGTAAATAAAGTTGTATCGATTAAGAAACATTGTGGACTTCCAGGACTAAAATTTACTAAAAAATCCAAATGCTTATCTTAATGTTCAATGGCCGCTTTATTATCACATGTATTAGTGTATTATGCCCCTGTCCCACTTAGTAAACCTGAACGGAAACCTCTGGAGACTTTGCGCTCCACCTAAGGTTTCCGTGTGGTTCCCGGAGGTTCCCGGAAGTTTTTGTCAGTCTCCCTAATGGTCGAAATTGGTTTCCGCTTCTTCTATGTTCCAGCGATTATTAAAAAAAATTCGAAACCGGCCGCGACTAAAAACAGGTTGCCGTTTTAAAAATCGGTAATTTTTTTGGTCGAAGTAGGTTGCCGGAGGTTGCAGGTGGTTGCCGGAGGTTGCAGGTGGTTGCCGGAGGTTGAAGGGGGTTGCCGGAGGTTGCAGGTGGTGGAAGGCTTCGACTAAAAAATTACCGATTTTTAAAACGGCTACCTATTTTTAGTCGCGACCAGTTTTGAATTTTTGGAAATAATCGCCGGAACATCGAAGAAGCGGAAACCACTTTCGACCATTAGGGAGACTGACAAAAACCTCCAGGAACCGCACGGAAACCTTGGGTGGAGCGCAAAGTCTCCAGAGGTTTCCGTTCAGGTTTTCCTAAGTGGGACAGGGGCATTAGTGTACTAATGTAGAGGTGTCCATTTGGGAAAAGGCACAAGTTGTTAATGATATGTCCAATAGTCCTGGGGTGAGAACGATGGCATTCAGTGCTGGGGTCAATTCGATCAAGATTGAGTTAAGAATTTATATTTGCCAACACTTTTATCATAGACTCTCAGTTAATACCATTCAAGAGGGCTTGTAAATGTATTTCCAAGAAATTAGGACAATTTGTTCCCTCGTCATTTATTTAGCTTCATGTGCTGGTTGCTGCTTTTTTTCTGGAAAGTAGCACAACACAATGGTGCACCCTAGCCAACTGAACAAGGCAGTGTAATTGCAATCTGCAATCAAAATTGGGGGAGGTGGAGAGAGGACCTCCAAGCATGCATGAAGTATCATGGCAACATGTGGTTCTTGTTCCTGGAGGCCAGGCGCCACAGGAGAAAGTCTCTTGTGCCTCTAGTTAATATTTTGGGCTATTTTCGGCACCTTAATTTGATAGTTGGCAAGATATGTTTCCATCACTAGAATACATTCATATTTTTCAGCAATTTATTTTAGCAAGATCTTTCCCCCCTGCCTTCACAAGTATGTTGCTTGTAACTTGGCGATAATTATCACACACCAACCTTCAGAGCATTGTAAGTCCCATGGATTAATCAATGTCAAATGATTCATTTCCATTTGTTAAATTGACCTCATTTAATATTACACTGCCTCAGATGACTTTGTGTTTAATCAAAGGTTTTCTGGGTTGGATCCCACAGCTCCCTGTTAATGAAGCATGATTCACATGTAAATACTGCCATGCTAGAAACAGTCCGTGGTGGTGATATACTTTAGTTTAGTTTTGTTCAGGAGTTTTCAGGAGTGGGAACAGTTTGAAGGTATTTGTGTTGGTTACATGTGTATAGTTAAATCAGAGAATAGCACTAGGAAATGGGGACGGACAGATTTCTGAGATTTTAAGGATAAGAGGAAATGAAAATACAGATGACAAACTAAAGAGATAATGTAAAAGGATTGAAAGAGGCAGAACTAGGGAACTAAGCTCAAATGTTTATTACTGAAAGAATGGAAAGATAATGAGACACATAAAGCCCTGGTGTTACTCCAGCAAATTCAGATGTGAATGATTATGCAAGTTCAGAAACAATATCCTACTCTTCAGAGATATTCATAATAAATGTTAACAACATAATAAAACTCAGTTTCAGATTGCACCAGCCTTCCACCGTGAGAATTTATTGTTAGTTTAGTGTCTGGAAAATACACTTTTCTAATAAACATTTAACACTGGAGTTGATGATGGCAAACTTGGTTATATTTCTGTTGCAGTGATAACATTTTCTTTAGTATTGACACACCCTGTACTCAAATATTTATTCCGGCAATAATATCTTGGATAAAATGGGTGAAAAATACATAATTTCATAAATATTTAGCTTGTTCAGTGAATTGTAATATTATACTCATCTTTTTAGTATAATCAGATAACATTGGGTAGCACTAGGATGCAGCATAGAGTTGCTGCCTCATTGCTCCAGATACTCTGACTGCGGGTGCTGTCTGTACAGAGTTTGTATGTTCTGCCCGTGGCCGTGTGGGTTTTCGCTGGGTGCTCTGGGTTCCACCCATATTCCAAAGGCATACAGGTTTGTAGGGTAAGCGTATGTCCCACTTACGTGTCCTTGGCATGCAAATTACGTGACCTTGTGGTCGCATTGAGCCGTGACGCCCCTGTGCGACTTCATTCGACCGCACAGCCGTCTGGAGCACGTGACGTCATTTGAAGATGGACACAAAGCTGGAGTAACTCAGCGGGATCGGCAGCATCTCTGGAGAGAAGGAATGGGTGACGTTTCTGTGTCGAGATTCTTATTCAGTCTGAAAGAAGGGTCTTGACCTGAAACGTCACCCATTGCTTCTCTCCAGAGATGCTGCCGGTCCCGCTGAGTTACTCCAGCATTTTGTGTCTATCTTCAATTTTCTTGGCCCCGCTCTGGGTGTAGAAGTGGGGGCGGATCCGGACCGCAACGGCCGTGAGCCCCAGGCCGAGTTCGGCGATCGTTTGCCTGCTTCTGCTGCTGTTGGAGGTGAGACGTTGCGTCGCGCCAGGGTCTTGGGCCTGTCCCACTTTGGCCGTCAGTTCCGCCACAGGCCGTTGGCACGCAAAGAATTAGTTCACTACAAAATTTCGGAGCCTCGCGCGATGTTGCGCTGAACTCCATACCCCTCCGCGCTTCTCAGTGGGACCGGCCCCGCGCGGCCATATGATGCCCGTGCGCCTCAACGCGACCACGAGGTTGCGTAATTTGCGTGCCAAGGACACGTAAGTGGGACAGGCCCTTTAATTGGTTTCTGTAAATTGCCCCTGGTATTGCCCCATGGAACTTGTGTATGGGTGAACGAAGATCGGTGTGAACTCGGTGAGCTGAAGGGCCAGTTTCCATGCTGTGCCTCCAAACTAAACTAAGCAGTGTATGTAACCATTCCCATCTCATTCCAGGTTATTTAAAGCCAAATTCTGCAGTCTTCATCACACTGTCGAAGAAGGATCTGTAGAACTGAACCATAAATGTACCTCTGCATTGCCTGTGCTCCACTTCAACTTGATTGAGAGTATTAATCTGTATTCTAATCAGTAGAAACATCAATGTTGCCAACATGAATTACAGTATTCAATTGGGATTACTAATTTCATTTTTTATTAAAATTACATTAGTAAAACATATATTCACTTAATACAGAGAATACAGTGAATTATCCAGTTTCCTGGATTCTGTACATCTATTTAAGTTGCCATCTAACACTGCATTGCTCAAATAGGTAGGAAATCATCTTTGCAGATGCTAGAAAATATATGGGTTTTGAAGGTTGCGAAGGGAATTTAATACTTGAAAGGTCAATAATTCCTTCTTTTTCACAGTTATTAAGATCAGAGGTTGAAATAAAGTAGTAATTTTCTGCGCATCAAGGTGAAGGATGACATGGGAAGGAAATAGGAAGTCAGTGTCGTTTTCACATGAAGTGGCAGCACTTACTGTAAAGGTTTATGGTTTCACAATAACACTACACCAGAGGAAGCTGAATTAAATGTATGCAGTGTCGTACTCTTATTTAAACCTAAACTCAATCTATTTCCTTACAAAGTCCACATCCATTTATTTCTGTAACATTAATCACTTGGTCCCCGAAGACAGCCTATCTACTGCTCCACACTTCATGAATTTGCCATCTGCAACCTTAACGACACCTGGCCCATCTCCCATTTCCCATCTTCATTAGACTTTAACTCATGGAAAACTCAGCAGCTCATTTCTTAGCCTGCACCCATTATCCTTCTGCTGGCAAACCAATAATAGTTTCTGACCCATCACTGATGCAGACATCATCTTTTCATCCACAAGTTAAACCTCTTGATGGCTCTGCCATCACGCTGCAATCCTCCCGACTTATATCCCTGTGGCCTTTATGGAGCATGGCCTTGCCTCGCCCGGCGCGGCCTTAATGGCCACGGGACTTACTTACCAGCGCCTGCCGGGGGCTTTGACTTTGACATCGGGAGAATAATGGAGAGACAAGACTTTGCCTTCCATCACAGTGAAGAGGAGACTCACTGTGATGGATGTTTGTGTAAATTGTGTTGGTGTGAATCTTGGTTCTTTTCTTGTTGTGTGACTGCAGAAACCAAATTTTGTTTGAACTTCATTTTGAGGTTTAAATGACAAATAAACGTTATTGTATTTATCTCCACTATGCATTAAAACAACAGAATTAAACCATTTCTCTCTCTCTTAATTCTGAGAGAGATCTACCCCCCCCCCCCCCACCTCTACACCCGCTCACCTGTATCCACCTATCAGTTGCCAGGCTTTCCCCGACCCCCCCATCTCTCTTCCCCAGCTTTCTCTATCCTACAATCAGTCTGCAGAAAGGTCACAGCCCAAAATGGAGCTTCGCATTCCCTCCCAGATGCTGCCTGACCCATTGAATCCCACCAGCAATTTATGTTTAGCTGTGTGTCACATCATTCTCTGCACTGCCATAAGGTTTAGGCCTGTCCACTGTAAAAGACATTCTTAAATCCCCAGCCATCATTTAAAACTCTGCTTGAAGCAACGTATCTATTTACTTTTTCTTGTCATTCTCATGCCATGCCTTATGGGATGATCAAAGTTCATGTTCCTCCTTGTTGAGGGTGCAACACAGCTAGGACAAGGGGTTACTAATTCTTGCTTCCTGCAGTTGTAAGTACAGGTACCTCCACATTATTGTTTTGTCTTGTATTCAATTTATTGTCATTTTCTCATAAGAGACAACAAAATGGATTTTCCCTACAGTCAAGTAACATAAAAATAAACAATAAATAAACAAAACATATTTTAAAAAAAGCACATACACAGAAGTCCACGACACCACATAACCCCACAGTGGCACCAAAGTTCAGGAAGGTACCATAGTCCAGCCAGCCTCCCCGCCGATCTTCCCAGATGTTCACCCGTGGTCGGGGCCTCCCGAGCACCCGCAGTTGCCGCCACGGGCGGCCCGATGCTCAGGCCCTCGCGCCGGGATGATGGAACCCCGACGCCGAACCCCGACGGAGCACATCGGCACGGACCTCCAGATCAGCCACCTCCCACCGGAGTCCGCGGCTCCCGAGTCCACAGGCCGAGCCGGGCGGAGTCACAGGACTCCGCGATGTTGATCAGTGCCGCCCGCGTTGAGAGCTTCGCGAGCCACAGCTCCGCGATGTCGGTGCAGCAGGCCCGGCACTCCGGGGGTCCAAACGGCAATCACCGGTAAGGCATCGCCCGCCCCGCGATGTATCCAACGCTGCACCGCCGCTGCTGGAGCTCTGGTCGGTCCCGGCAGGAAAGGCCGTGCCAATCCAGTAGGTAGGCCGCTGGGGGGGGGGGGGGGGGGGGGGGCGAGGACGCGACTCGAATAATAGTCGCATCCTCTCCAGCAAACGACTGAAGGATGGTATCCCCCTTACCGTACCCTCTTCCCCCACATAAAGACATTAAAATAAAACACAGAAAAGACTCTTCAACATAACAAAAAAACAAAAAGAGATCGGACTGAAGGCGGAGGCAGCTAGCACCAGCGCCACCGGTAAAAAAATAAAAATAAATAAATGTGTACAGATTACGGACGGCTTCCATTCGTGGAAATATTCATTTGTCTGTGATAAGCAGTGAGCTGTAAGTTCAGAATTTATCGTCAACAATGGTCCACCCCCATTCGCAGCCGATCACCTTGTGTGGATCCCAAGGTGGCAAGTAGCCAAATAATGTGTGCCTTCAGCAATGTAAATGCAATTGCAAGGGGAATTGGAAGAGGCTCTGCTTATATCACCAGGCAATAAAAGATTCCTGAAGGGCAGCTTCAGTACACAAAGTTGATTAAGCAATCGAGTTGGCACCACAATGTCAGATCACTATATATAAAGACAGATGCAATGATAGGAGAGGTTTAGATTCAGATTCAAACTTTATTGTCATTGTGCAGTGTACAGTACAGAGACAACAAAATGCAGTTAGCATCTCCCCAGAAGAACGAACATAGAATAATGAGCAATAAATATATATATGTACATACAGTAGTAGTAGTGCAATTTTTCTGGGGGAAGCAGTGTCCGTTAAGTAAGTAATTAGAGGGATATGGATCAAATTAGGGCCTAGCGTAGATGGGCATCTTGGTCAGCACGGACCAGTTGGGCCGAAGGGTCTGTTTCTGTGCTGTATGACTCTATGACAAGAAGAATTCAACATCTTCACATATGGTAGGCTGGCTGGCTGGCAGTCATGCAGCCCAGTGTATTTAGAATAGGTAGGCGGATGGAGTCTTTTCATGCATGATCAATGTCTACATCTGTGTCCCTTATGCCCCTGTCCCACTTAGGAAACCTGAACGGAAACCTCTAAAGACTTTGCGCCCCACCCAAGGTTTCCGTGCGGTTACGGTTCCCGGAGGTTGCCGGAGGTTGCAGGTAGTGGAAGCAGGTAGGGAGGCTGACGAAAACCTCCGGGAACCTCCGGGAACCTCCGGGAACCGCAGGGAAACCTTGGGTGGGGCACAAAGTCTCCAGAGGTTTCCGTTCAGGTTTCCTAAGTGGGACAGGGGTATTACAGAAGAACTGGAATGGAGTTTCTCTCTTTGGGGAGCTACATTCTGACCTGATGTATCTCCTGCGTTGATCCTGTGCCCTATTGTTGAATGGGCCTGCTACGATTATTCTATCATAAATATCCACAGAGCCAACCTCTGGATGTGTAACTACAAGTGTCAGATCAACAGATACTTCCTGCTCTGCCATTCCTTTCAACTACCTGACAGTTATGTTGAGCTGTGAAGTTGTGTGTCAGGAGGGGACAGCAATGAACATTAAATGGCCTGGCTGACAAGAAATAGCAACATAATATGACACTCACATTATATGCAAACATGTCTTTAGTGATAGGAAAAGAAGGAGATGGTTTCAAACCCCTTATGACTCTAGCATCTGACAGACCCTGACACGACCCTTCCCTATAATATCTTTGGAATCCATGCCAAAGAAGGATACATTTGTTTTGGAATCAGTGTGGCTCAAATAGACTAATGGGATGAGTGGATGCTTCTCCAGGAAGGTATTCCCGAATTACCTAACAGGTCACCTGAAGATTCCAAGAGGGATTGAGAAGGAGGATTCTGAGAGGCTGTATCCTCAGGCTTGGGAATCCATAGCCAGGGAACATTGAGCCAAAATCAGAGTTCATTTCTATGTTGACAAGGTTATAAATCCTGAAATTCTCTACCCAAAGGGTTGTAGATGCTCTGTCACTAATTGTATTCAAGGCTTAAATCAATGGGTTTTTGGACCAGGTTTTCGGGACCCTGTAGAAATGTCGACTTCAGCTAAATGATACAACATAATCTTATGGAATGGCAGAAAAGGTTCAATTGCTGCACAGGTGAGGGGGAATTGCAGATATATTTTAAATTCAAGTTCAACTTTATTTGTGACATGCAACATAAGGAACATGAAATGTCATTTACCATGCAGTGTTACAATTACAAAAGGACACAATACACAACATAATTCAACACAGACATCCACCACAGCATTCCTCACTGTGGTGGAAGGCAATACAGTTCAGACAGTCCTCCTCCTCCTCCTCCTCCCTTGCTCACCTGTGATCGAGGCTCTGGCCCTCCGTAGTTGCCGCTATGGATGGCCGGATGTTCAAGCCCTCTGGTCGGGGTGATCGGAATGCCTACACTGGGACAGGCCGCGCCCGGGGCTTCCAAATCGGTCACCTCCTTACCCGAGACCGTGGCTTCCATATGTTGTAGGCCGCAAGCCGGCGGTCGGAGCTTTCTCCGGCGATCTCCGACGAGGGGTCGTCCACTCTACGATGGAAGGTTCGCTTCACGCCTGTCGCCAGAAGCTCCACAGACCGAGGCTCCAAGATGTTGTAGACCACAGGCCAGCGGTTGGAGTGTTTCTCCAGCGACCCCCGGCAAAGGGGTCCGCGATGTTAAAGTCGCTGCGCCGCCGCTGAAGCTCTGGGCCCAACTGCGGGAAATGCCGCACCAAACCAGCTGTAAGGCTGCAAGGATCGGGGCAAAAAGGTGACAAGTAAAAAAGTTGCTTCTCCTTCAAGGTAGGTGCCTGAAAACAGTTTCCCCCTATTCCCACCACCCCCCGCCCACATCCCACCACCCCCCCCACCCCCCAACCCCCCCCCCCCCCCCCACCACACACCACCCCCCACCCACATCCCACCACCCACCACCCACCACACACATCCCACCACCCACCACACACCACCCCCAACCCACCACACACCACCCCCCACCCAAAATTCGCAGGGCTGCCTCAGCAGAGGAGGGCCATTAGTAAGATGGCCAAAAATCATAGGGATATAGGGTAGAAATTATTCTGAAATCAATATACAGCGCAGACAGGAAGTCGTTAAGATGAGACTTTTAGTTATATAGATAGCAATAGGCAATAGGTCCAATGGATAGACACAAAGTGCCAGCGTAACTCAGTGTCTCTGGTGAAAAAGTATGGGTGACATTTTGGGTTGAGCCCTTCTTAAGACTCTGAGTCTGAGTCATTTTCAATTTTGTATTGCAGTTTCAAGCACAGGCAGGGCAGGCCAAACAACTTGTGGCATTGTCATTTCATTTCCAATTTTGCATTGCAGTTTCAAACTGAAGAAGCGATCCAACCCTAAATGGAGTTTAAAGACGGTTCCAACCCAAAATGTCACACATTCTTTTTCTCCAGAGATGCTGCCTGATCTGCTGTGTTACTCCAGCACGTTGGTCTATCTTTGGTATAAACCAGCATCTGTGGTTCCTGCCTACACAATGAGTAGCTGGGAACTGATGGGCTGATAATCCCCTTCTGTGTCATTACAACAAACATTAATACATAGAGAATAATTCTGGAGAACAACTATTGAATCAGACTTCAGCTTCACATCTACAATGAGTTCTTCTTAGATGTTGATAACTGCAATTATGATAGAATGCACATTGGGGTTTTCGAAACTAGAAACTAGAAACTAGGCTGTGAACTTACATAAAGATGATGCCAGAAATTGAATTTGAAGGGGTTTGATTCCGCCCAGCTAATGGCATTTACTGATTTGCTTTGAGAAACTGACAGAACATTAGCGTTACACAGAAAAGCTGGAGAAACTCAGCGGGTGCAGCAGCATCTATGGAGCGAAGGAAATAGGCAACGTTTCGGGCCGAAACCCTTCTTCAGACTGATCAGGGGTGGGGGTGGGTGGGGACAAGAAAGGGAAAAGGAGGAGTAGCCGGAAGGCTGGGGGATGGGAGGAGACAGCAGGGGAGCTGAGGAAGGGGAGGAGACAGCAAGGACTAACAGAATTGGGAGAAGTCGATGTTCATGCCCCCGGGGTGCAGACTCCCCAAACGGAATATGAGGTGCTGTTCCTCCAATTTCCGGTGCTGCTCGCTGTGGCCATGGAGGAGACCCAGGACAGAGAGGTCGGAGGCGGAGTGGGAGGGGGAGTTGAAGTGCTGAGCCACCGGGAGGTCAGCTTGGTTATTGCGGACCGAGCGGAGGTGTTCGGCGAAACGATCGCCCAACCTCCGCTTGGTCTCACCGATATAGATCTGCTGACATCTAGAGCAGCGGACGCAATAGATGAGGTTGGAAGAGATGCAGGTAAACCTCTGTCGCACCTGGAACGATTGCTTGGGTCCTTGAACGGAGTCGAGGGGGGAGGTAAAGGGACAAGTGTTGCATCTCTTGCGGGTGCAAGGGAAAGTGCCCGGGGAGGGGGTGGACCGAGAGGGAAGGGAAGAATTGACAAGGGAGTTATGGAGGGAGCGGTCTTTGCGGAAGGCAGATATGGGGGGAGATGGGAAGATGTGGCGAGTAGTGGGGTCACGTTGGAGGTGGCGAAACTGACGGAGGATTATTTTTTGTATGTGACGGCTGGTGGGGTGAAAGGTGAGGACTAGGGGGACTCAGCCCTTGTTGCGAGTGCGGGGATGGGGAGAGAGAGCAGTGTTGCGGGGTATGGAAGAGACCCTGGTGCGAGCCTCATTTATGGTGGAGGAGGGGAACCCCCGTTCCCTGAATAGTGAGGACATTTCAGATGTCCTGGTGTGGAACGCCTCATCCGTGGAGCAGATGCGGCGTAGACGGAGGAATTGGGAGTAGGGGATGGAGTCCTTACAGGAAGCAGGGTGGGAAGAAGTGTAGTCCAGATAGCCATGGGAGTCAGTGGGTTTATAGTGTATGTCGGTTAGAAGTCTATCACCTGCAATGGAGATAGTGAGGTCAAGGAATGGTAGGGAAGTGTCGGAAATGGTCCAGGTGTATTTCAGTGCCGGGTGGAAATTAGTGGTGAAGTGGATGAAGTCAGTCAGTTGTGTGCGGGTGCAGGAGGTGGCACCAAAGCAGTCGTCGATGTAGCGGAGGTAGAGGTTGGGGATGGGGCCCTGGTATGTATTGAACAAGGATTGCTCGACGTAACCTACAAATAGGCAGGCATAGCTGGGGCCCATGCGTGTGCCCATAGCTACGCCTTGTATTTGGAGGAAGTGGGAGGAGTCGAACGCGAAGTTATTGAGGGTGAGGACCAGCTCCGCTAGGCGGAGGAGAGTGTCAGTGGCTGGGTATGGGTTGCTTCTCTGGTCGAGGAAGAACCGGAGGGCTTTGAGACCATCGTGGTGGGGGATGGAGGTGTAGAGTGATTGGACGTCCATGGTGAAGATGAGGGGGTGAGGGCCTAGAGAATTGAATGCGCGGAGACGACGGAGAGTGTCTGAGGTGTCTTGGACATAGGTAGGGAGGGATTTAACCAAGGGTGATAGGATGGAGTCAAGGTATTTGGAAATGAGTTCGGTGGGGCACGAACAGGCGGAGACAATGGGTCTCCCGGGACAATCAGGTTTGTGGATTTTAGGGAGAAGGTAAAATCGGGCTGTGCGGGGCTGGGGAACGATGAGGTTGGAGGCTCGGTCGGGCAGGGCATTGGAGTGGATGAAGTTGGTGATGGTGCTGGAGATGGTGGCCTGGTGCTCGTCAGTGGGGTCATGGTCCAGGGGTAAGTAGGAGGAGGTGTCCGATAGTTGGCGCGTGGCCTCAGCTTTGTAGAGATCGGCGCGCCAGACTACCACGGCACCTCCCTTGTCAGCGGGTTTGATAACCAAATCTGGGTTGTTGCGGAGTGAGTCGATGGCAGAGCGTTCCTGGGGTGAGAGATTGGAGTGAGACAGGGGAGTGGAGAAGTTGAGGCGGTTGAGGCACCCGAACATTAGCGTTAATGTATATGTGGTTTGGGCAGATTGCATCACCATTGAACTCAATTCAAAGTTCAACCAGGGAGTGAGAACCTGGACTGATGAAGGAAACTTGTTCAACGATTCTACATTAAGGCTGGAAAGGTGCATCAAGTACTTACCTCTTAATTTTAAAATAAATAGGTGTGAAACTCAATAACTCATTAATGACCCATGGCTTACTAATTTAAAAGCATCTCAAAATGCTTCCTTTTTAAAATTTGTTAGCTTTGATATTTTAGAGCATAAAAAATATACTTTTGCTTTTGAAGTTTTTTAAGAAGTTGCTTTTAGAGTATTTTGCTATGATTTTTTTTTAAATCCAGTGTTTTTGGCATACTAAATGCACAGAAAATGCAGAAAGTCTTAAAAACATTAAAGTACATTGCTGTTTCCAGGAAAGGCTGGGTTCATGACTTACTCTCTCATCAATTCTTTTTTCTGATGGTGATGATTTTAGGAGGTTGTTCTGATGTTAGTTTTGGCTGTTCATTTTAATGCTCCTTTTACATGCAGTGTTGAGGAGCGGCATGCAAGGCCTCACAATGGGAAAGCACCTCCACGTCTACTCTGAGTTCACGCTGGGAGGACTGCTGAAGAGAGATGAGCAATTTTTACTGAGGTCAGCGGCGAGGACTGTTGGCGCATTGCCGAATGCAGAATCCTGGCTATGATGTTTATTTCTTGGAATGTAGCCTGCATTTTATTACTCATGTCTAGTCACCCTGGAGACGTTAGGAGTCAAGCACAGAGTAAGGGGCTGAAGTCAAATGTAGGTCATGTCAGGTAAAGGTTCCAGGTTCCTCTTGCTGAATATTGCCAGTTTTTATAACACAACCATAACTTCCCTGATCACTTTCCTGCATCGGTCCACAGTCCGTCAGATTCAGTGAATAACATTTCACACCACGCAATGGTGAACAGCTAGTCCAGGTCAATAATTGCTGATAAGCAAATTCTACCGAGGGAACAAAATGTGTCCCAACAGAATTTTGTAGCTACACCTCAGAAGATATTATTGCAATGAGTAGGCATATTGCCACAAAATCTGTAAATGATCTGATATACTCAATGAAGATTTCCTTGGTGCTTTGCATAAATAAGTCAAACAGCCAGCGGTAACAAACACTATATCATTCCACCGCTCAAATAAAGGGTGAGGTTTATGAAAAATGACTGCATTTTTAGATTATCTGTACAGCTCATAGTTGATGTCAATTTTTCTTTTACACATTTCAATAGCAGCATGAGGAAAAATGTACAGCCTTGCACATGCTGCAATATTTTTATGACTCTAACATTACAGCACATCATGAGGTACAGTATGATTCCCTTTTTGCTTCTGGGGGCATTAGTATCCCTATTTCCTGGACTTATTAATGCAAACTCTCTTCCACATGAAATTCCCAGTCTGATCCGTCAAGAGTAGTCTGTCATCACTTTTTGCCGAAAATTTGGGTCTGTCTGATACCCAGTTTTACAGTCATTCCTTGTGTATAAAGTAAGCACCAACTGTAAGTCATTTAATATCTGTCAACCCCTACTGTGCAGTGTCTACCATTCAGTGGTGGCCAGTGCTCTGTTTTTTGCTGTGGTCTGTTGGGGAGAAGGCGCCCGAATAGCGGACAAAAACAGACTGGACAAGCTGATCAGGAAGGCCGGCTCAGTGGTTGGGGCAGAGCAACTAACGGTCAAGCAGGTGGCAGAGGCCAGAACTCTGAAAAAACTAGGCTCAATAATGACCAACCCCACTCACCCACTCCACGCCCTGAAGGTGATCAAGTGCAGCATCTTCAGTCAGAGACTGATTGCACCAATGTGCAAAACGGAGAGACATAGGAAGTCTTGTATACCAGCTGCTATAAGGTTTTATAATGCACAAAAATTTTAACTTATTATGTATTGAAGATATCTGTTGAAATGTGTGGTGTTATGTCTGTCTTGAAGCTGTTGTGGCACTGTAATTTCATGTAAAGGATTATTAAAGGTTATTCTATTCTGTTATTCTAAGCCAGATAAAGTTTTCTTTCTCAAGCACTTACGTAGAAAGGTCACTTGTTGGACCAAATTATGTTTAACATGTGTACTCAGGACTTGAATGAAGAATATCTATATTTGTGTCAATATGGTTTAATGTGATTTGGCCCAAACCTGTTTAGTATGAAAACAAGTAATAAACCAAACAATAGTTACTTCCCATCTATTATGGGACATTATCTATTATCTCCCATCTTATTGGTAGTATTCTGTCTGCTTGAATTTGTGTGCAATAGTGCCATCTGATGGACCTTTATTGTGAAATGGCCGTTGCACACAGGAAGTAGGAAGTAGGAAGCAGGAAGTAGTCTCCTGTCTTTTTTGTTATCGGCCA
This sequence comes from Leucoraja erinaceus, assembly GCF_028641065.1. Classification (NCBI taxonomy): domain Eukaryota; kingdom Metazoa; phylum Chordata; class Chondrichthyes; order Rajiformes; family Rajidae; genus Leucoraja; species Leucoraja erinaceus. The sequence goes on along the minus strand of NW_026575748.1, from coordinate 171,594 downwards.
TGCTTTAACATCCTTGTTCCTTTCCAATCCTAGCTTGTTACGCTTATATACCCCTGTCCCACTTAGGAAACCTGAACGGAAACCTCTGGAGACCCCTGCCAAAGTATCGCGCACCAACCACCAACCTGGACACACTGCAGCAGAGCCACTGTCGTGCCGCTGCCGATCGGAACGCCTGTTGATGTTTAGTAGAGTGTTAATTTGTTCATGTATTTTCATTTCTATTTATTTTTAATGCACACTGAATGGACACTGGTTGAGCAACGTTTTTTGTTTCCTCTGGGTATATGAATACTCAGGAAATGACAATAAAGATATACAATACAATACAATACTTTGCACCCCACCCAAGGTTTCTGTGCAGTTCTCGGAGATTGCAGGTGGTTGCCGGAGGTTGCAGGTAGTGGAAGCAGGTAGGGAGACTGACAAAAACCTCCGGGAACCGCACGGAAACCTTGGGTGGGGCACAAAGTCTCCAGAGGTTTCCGTTCAGGTTTCCTAAGTGGGACAGGGGCATAAGAAAGCAATGGCTATGTTCAAGAAGGAACTACAGATGCTGGAAAATCGAAGGTACACAAAAATGCTGGAGAAACTCAGCGGGTGCAGCAGCATCTATGGAGCGAAGGAAATAGGCAACGTTTCGGGCCGAAACCCTTCTTCAGACTGGTAGGGGGTGGCGGGGAGAAGGGAGGAAAAAGGGGAGGAGGAGCCCGGGGGCTGACGGATCCTTTCTCCAGCATTTTTGTGTAGCAATGGCTAGGTTCATTTTGTTGACTTTATGCTTAGAATCCTATATTGGAGAGTACTTATGACGGATGATGTTTAACTCCATAGCCTTTGTAAATGTTCAGTTTGCTAGTATGCAGCAATGTTGTAGCACAGTTAACATACAGTGAATAGGACCTGCAGTGGCATTAGCTGGACGTAAGTATATTGTTCATTGTATATTTGCCCTATATGTTTCACTGCATCAGCAGATTTGCTTATTTCCATCTAAATGTATATTTCTGTTAAGGAGAGTAATTTGTGTATCTTCCCTTTCCTTAATAGTTTTCACTCGTTTTTCAATGACAAGAATGTGACAGCACTGGAAAGTCATTAAACTTGAGAGTTGAGATGCTAAATTCCTGATTCGCGTTCCGTTATTGAATCGAGTTTGGCTGGCTGTCAATCTACATTCTGCTGTTGACAAACACATAGGGAGGACAGCTACAGGTAGTTATCAATAAGACGGGAGTTATTGATATCTCCCACATTGAATGAAGATCTTTTATTGAAGACTGGCAAAAAGATAAGAAGATGGAAAGATTGTCTTTACTTTAGACTTTAGAGATCTAGCCCTGTGGCCCACAGTGTCTGCATTGACCATTGTATTGTATTGTATTGTATTCAAATTTATTGTCATTGTCTCAATTTGAGACAACGAAATGAATTTCCCTTACAGGCAGTATCATAAAAAAAAAATCATTAACAAATAAATAAATAATAACTAAATAATAAAACATATTAAAAATAAAATTGAAATTGAATTTTAAAAAAAGCACAAACACAGAAAGTCCACGACACAACATAACATAAATAGCACCAAGGTGAGGATGGCACCATAGTCCAGCCAGCCTCCCCTCCGTGTTCATCCGTGGTCGGGGCCTTCCGAGCACCCGCAGTCGCCGCCCCGGGTGGCCCGATGTTCAGGCCCTCTCGCCGGGCTGGTGGAACGCCGACGCCGAACCCCGACGGTGAGCATCCTCCTCCTCAGCGGCCCGGACCTCCTGATCAGCCGCCTCCCGCTGCCGGAGTCTGCAGCTCCTGATGCCGCAGGCCGAGCCGGGCAGAGTCGCAGGACCCCGCGCTGTCCATCAGCGCCGCCCGCGTTGGGAGCTCCGCAAACCGCAGCTCCAGGATGTCGGTGCAGCAGGTCCAGCACTCCGGGCTCCAGACGGCAACCCCCGGTAAGGCATCGCCAGCCCCGCGATGTTCCAGCGTTGTCCCGCCGCTGCTGGAGCTCCGGTCGATCCCGGCAGACCATTGGCCACTCCATACATTAGCACTATCCAACACACTGGGAACAATTTACAATTTCTACCGAAAGCCTATTAACCTACATACCTGTACGTCTTTGGGGTGTGGGAGGAAACCGGAGCACCTGGAGAAAACCTATGCAGTCACAGGTTCTGTACAGACAGCACCCATAGTCAGGATTGAACCTGGCTATCTGCTGCTGCAATGCACCAACTCTTCCTTGCACCACTGTGTACAAAGTTTAGCGTTTTTCTATTTCCAGGATTCTCGGTACCAGAGTGTATTGGATACTAGACCTGTGGACCAAAAGAAGCAGTAGATACATTTTAGAGTGATTTCGAAATTGAGGACGATAGGGAAATTGCACAATAGAGGAGACAAGCTCTGGAGCAGACGAGCCATGATGTAGAGTATTGGGTGTAGTTTGGTTTCCTTACTGGAAAAGGGAAGTACTTCCACAGAGGAAGTGCTATAAAGGTTCATTTGACTGGTTTGCTGCTGGTGAGTTTGCTGAATGAGAGGAAATAGGACTTGGCCTACAGACTCTAGAAGTTAGAAGAATGAGATGGGATCTTGGATTTTGTTTACATGCCGTTGATATTATTCCAGTGAATTGACCAACCATATATCTGACATTTGACCAAGGGAATTAAATCTCCAAGTTTGCAAATGACACAAATCTGGGTGGCAGTGTGAGCTGCGATGAGGATGCTGTGAGGCTGCAGGGTGACTTGGATAGGTTGGGTGAGTGGGCAGATTCATGCCAGATGTATTATAATGTGAATAAATGTGATGCTATCCACTTTGGTGTCAGATTAGGAAAAGGGGAGGTGCAACGAGACCTGGGTGTGCGTGTACATCAGTTACTGAAAGTAATCATGCAGGTACAGCAGGCAATGAAGAAAGCTAATGGCGTGTTGGCCTTCATTGCGAGGGGATTTGAGTTTAGGAACAAGGAAGTCCTACTGCAGTTGTACAGAGCCCTCGTGAGACCGCACCTGGAGTATTGTGTGAAATTTTGGTCTCGTAATTTGAGGAAGGACATTATGCTATTGAGGGAGTGCAGTGTAGGCACTCCATACTGTATGATGAAAGAATGGTTTGACTGGGCTTGCGTTCCTTGGGATTTAGAAGGATGAGAAAATAGCTTATAGAAACATATAACATTCTTAAAGTATTAGACAGGCTAGATACAAGAAAAATGTTCTCGATATTTAGGGAGTCCAGAACCAGTTTAAGAATAAGGGGTAGGCCATTTAGGGATGAGATGAGTAAAAACTTCTTCACCCAGAGAATTGTGAATCTGTGGAATTCTCTGCCACAGAAGGCAGTGGAGGCCAATTCCCTGGACAGTTTCAAGAGAGAGTTAGGTTCAGCTCTTAGGGCTAAAGGAATTAAGGGATATGGTGAAAAGCAGGAACGGGGGAACTGATTTTAGATGATCAGCCATTATCATATTGAATGGCTCGAAGGGCTGAACGGCCTACCTTTGCACATGTTTTTTTTAATGTTTCTATGTAGTGGCAGTCTGCTTACTGGAGAGAGTAGTTTAAATGTGGTGATGAGTCACTCATATGACTAGCCGAGCAATAATAGCAAGTTGGGAAAGGGCAGCTCTGGGAGATCAGGTGAGTAATGTGTAATATTGGCTCAGTTTTCTCTCTTCATTGGTACAGCCACACCTGCTGGGATAACCCACAGCCCTGTTATTAGCGTGAATAGCACAAAGAAGCAAAATTAACCTCCATGAACCAATTTTACCTGGCCTCACACCACTACCAATATTCCATTTGTCCTGTCTATAAAAAACCCACTCACCTGCATGTTGCAAGGCTCCAAACATGAGAAGGGTCACAAATAGGTCAGTATCTGCCCCGTAAACTTGTCAGGGTCAGAAAGGTTCTCGTCAGGCCACATTTCACTCTTATGAACCTATTGATCACTCAATTCAAGAGCCAGGCAGTCGGAAGCAAACGCATATCTGCCGCTCACATTTTATTTTTGTCTGGCATAATGGTTCAAACATGGAGAACACAGAAGGCTGGCATAACATGAAAGCCCCCCCCACCCCCCACCTGCATAAATAAGGTCCTTATGGTTGTAGTACGTCTTGGAATTCAAATGTAGCCATTCAATAGACTGTAAGTATGATCAAAGGCAGGTCGCACCATTCAGAGTCAAGACCGCAGTCCTTTTAAAGCTGTAAGCCTGTTATTCTCTAACCAAAGAAGTAGATGGATTTTGATCTGCCAGAATACAGTGTATCCATTTCTTTCTAATCTCTAATGCATATTATTCTGCGGTGCTTCTGGCTGCGGCACGGCGGGGACTTTAGATCTTGGACCGCCTGCCTGCGGGCTACACCAACCTGAAGCTGCGGTCTCTGGTAGGGAAGCAACGATTCACGACTTACCTGGACTTTACCTGTCTACACATCTGGACGCCCGCAGCGGCGACTGCGGAGGGTTGATGTCCCGACCACGGAGGAGGACTGGACAAATGTTGTGCCTTCCACCACAGTGATGAATGCTGTGGTGGATGTTTGTGTTGCATTTTCATTGTGTTTTTGTGTGTTCTTTTCTCATTGTACCGCTGCTGGCAAATTCATTTCACTTGCACTTTATGTGCAATGTGACAAATAAAACTGATTGTGTTCTATTGTATTGTGTTGCAATGATGTGCCATTAACTATGAGATTGCTGTAAGTGTCTCCTGCTCCTGTCAGGAAGTAAAGAGAAACATAATAAATACTGCTTTCCATGCAAACACTACTCACAACATGTACTTGGCTTTGCACTACAGCTGAATTTACATGTACAATTTTTTTAAATAGTGTATGGTGTAGGTCTGTTAACACCATTTAAATATAATTTATTGAATCCACAAGATCGCTAAATGCAATAAACAATAACTTATCCCAATAAACACATTGTGATTCAACAATAACACATATTATCGGATAACATATCAGGCTATCCCTTTAAGGAGTGCAGTTGCATATTAGGGAAGGAACTGGTGGTGGGGTATTAGACTCCTTTCTGCTGCTGAAATGTTGATTTCCCAGGCAAGTGGAGTACAAGGTATCAGCCCTACTCCTGTGATTCTTTTTTAGAATGCAGTCTTCAAATAAGCATGGAACACTTAGTGCTGGAGTAGCTCAGCAGGCCAGGCAGCATCTTGGAAAACATGGATAGGTGATGTATCCTTTAGGCCCCACAAGATTCCAGATTCTGACGTTTCTTGTGTTTTCAAATAAGCATTGCAGGCCGATAGACTGATAGTCCACCCAGTCACTCACCCACAAGCATGAGTACCCTTCCCAATGTGATTCATTTTAACCTGCAATGCAAGTATATGCTTGTACCTCAGCCTTCACCTCACAATTACCTTGTATCCCATTATAGAAACATAGAAACATAGAAACATAGAAATTAGGTGCAGGAGTAGGCCATTCGGCCCTTCGAGCTTGCACCGCCATTCAATATGATCATGGCTGATCATCCAACTCAGTATCCCGTACCTGCCTTCTCTCCATACCCTCTGATCCCCTTAGCCACAAGGGCCACATCTAACTCCCTCTTAAATATAGCCAATGAACTGGCCTCAACTACCCTCTGTGGCAGAGAGTTCCAGAGATTCACCACTCTCTGTGTGAAAAAAGTTCTCCTCATCTCGGTTTTAAAGGATTTCCCCCTTATCCTTAAGCTGTAACCCCTTGTCCTGGACTTCCCCAACATCAGGAACAATCTTCCTGCATCTAGCCTGTCCAACCCCTTAAGAATTTTGTAAGTTTCTATAAGATCCCCTCTCAATCTCCTAAATTCTAGAGAGTATAAACCAAGTCTATCCAGTCTTTCTTCATAAGACAGTCCTGACATCCCAGGAATCAGTCTGGTGAACCTTCTCCGCACTCCCTCTGTGGCAATAATATCCTTCCTCAGATTTGGAGACCATTGCATTATGATCAAGCAATGGGAGCTGTAGGATTCTTCTACATGTAGACTTCTTTAAAGTCTTTGTCTCATCGTTACATAACTTACAATGGGGTGGGAGATTGCAACCTTCACGTGGTCCAAGATTGAGGGGGGATCTTATAGAAACTTACAAAATTCTTAAGGGGTTGGACAGGCTAGATGCAGGAAGATTGTTCCCGATGTTGGGGAAGTCCAGAACAAGGGGTCACAGTTTAAGGATAAGGGGGGAAGACTTTTAGGACCGAGATGAGAAAAACAATAGACAATAGACAATAGACAATAGGTGCAGGAGTAGAGGCCATTTGGCCCTTCAAGCCAGCACCGCCATTCAATGTGATCATGGCTGATCATCCACAATCAGTACCCCGTTCCTGCCTTCTCCCCATATCCCCTAACTCCGCTATCTTTAAGAGGCCTATCTAGCTCTCTCTTGAAAGCATCCAGAGAACCTGCCTCCACCGCCCTCTGAGGCAGAGAATTCCACTGACTCACCACTCTCTGTGAGAAAAAGTGTTTCCTCGTCTCGAAGAAGATAACTTACAATCTGAATGACTAAGTATTAGTTAAAGTCACTCAGATTCCAAATGACCCGTTTCCTCTCCATGAGGTTAGCAGCTTGCATCTTTAGCAAACTATAATGAAAAAAGGTACACAAAAAAGCTGGAGAAACTCAGCAGGTGCAGCAGCATCTATGGAGCGAAGGAAATAGGCAACGTTTCGGCCCGAAACGTTGCCTATTTCCTTCGCTCCATAGATGCTGCTGCACACGCTGAGTTTCTCCAGCTTTTTTGTGTACCTTCGATTCTCCAGCATCTGCAGTTCCTTCTTAAACATAATGAAAAAAGGCATTGAAATGTAAGCGAATAAGGACAAGTTTCTGTCGACAGATGCCCTGCAAAATGTTGCCCATTTTCTTAACTGATGTATAGCATTTTATACATTTTATTAATCAAAGCTATTCAGAACATTATGGACCTAAGGAAATACAAATGCAAAATAGTGTCTGATGATCTGCTGAGACGGAGCAGAAACCCTGTGAATAACAAGTGGGTCTCCTGCTATTTTGTATCCTGGTTGCATTATGTTTATGATGTCTGGTATTACATTCATCATGTTGATTGGTTACATAAGTATGCAGGTGCTTTGTAATTATGAACGTATGTCTTGAGGTTTAAGTGTAAAACTACGACCAAGAGAATAAAATGACAAACATATGTTCTCCAGCAAAGTTGTCCCGCCCTGCACTTCTGACTTTAAGAGGATTCCCGATATGTTAAATGGTGTAAGGGTCTCTGGTGCTGTGAGGCAACAGCTCTACCACTGTGCCTCGCAGCACCAGAGACCCTGGTTCAATGCTGACCTTGGGTGCTGTCTGTCTGTCTTGCATGTTCTCCCTGGGACCTTGTGGGTTTCCTCTGGGTGCTTCGGTTTCATCCCACATCTCAAAGATGTGCAGGTTTGTAGTTTAATTGGCCTCTGTAAATTGCCCATTGTGCGTAAGGAGTGGATGTGAAAGTAAACATAGAAACATAGAAAATAGGTGCAGGAGTAGGCCATTCGGCCCTTTGAGCCTGCACCGTCATTCAATGTGATCATGGCTGATCATCCAACTCAGTATCCTGTACCTGCCTTCTCTCCATAGCCCCTGATCCCTTTAGCCACAAGGGCCACATCTAACTCCCTCTTAAATATAGCCAATGAACTGTGGCCTCAACTACCTTCTGTGGCAGAGGATGACCTAGAACTACTGTGAAAAAGTGTTCAACGGTCAGTGTGGACTCAGTGGGCCGAAAAGCTGTTTCCATGCTGCACCTTTCAATCAATTCAATCAATAATGTGCAGCAGAAAACATTTAATAACAGTGTTTAACCATATAACCATATAACCATATAACCATATAACAATTACAGCACGGAAACAGGCCATCTCGACCCTTCTAGTCCGTGCCGAACACGTATTCTCCCCTAGTCCCATACACCTGCGTTCAGACCATAACCCTCCATTCCCTTCCCATCCATATAACTATCCAATTTATTTTTAAATGATAAAAACGAACCTGCCTCCACCACCTTCACTGGAAGCTCATTCCACACAGCCACCACTCTCTGAGTAAAGAAGTTCCCCCTCATGTTACCCCTAAACATCTGTCCCATAATTCTCAAGTCATGTCCCCGTGTTTGAATCTTCCCTACTCTCAGTGGGAAAAGCTTTTCCACGTCAACTCTGTCTATCCCTCTCATCATTTTAAAAACCTCTATCAAGTCCCCCCTTAACCTTCTGCGCTCCAAAGAATAAAGCCCTAACTTGTTCAACCTTTCTCTGTAACTTAGTTGCTGAAACCCAAGCAACATTCTAGTAAATCTCCTCTGTACTCTCTCTATTTTGTTGACATCCTTCTTATAATTAGGCGACCAAAATTGTACACCATACTCCAGAATTGGTCTCACCAATGCCTTGTACAATTTTAACATTACATCCCAGTTTAAGAAAGAACTGCAGATGCTGGAAAATCGAAGGTACACAAAAAGGCTGGAGAAACTCAGTGGGTGCAGCAGCATCTATGGAGCGAAGGAAGGGTTTGAAGAAGGGTTTCGGCCTGAAACGTTGCCTTTTTCCTTCGCTCCATAGATGCTGCTGCACCCCCTGAGTTTCTCCAGCTTTTTTGTGTACATTTAATAACAGTGTTTGGACTGATTCATTTGTCGGAAATCTTATGCAAACTTAAACCACTGCAATTTTGAAAAGGGTTTAAACACAAATCCAAATAAAATGAAAGGATTGTGTTACCAGAAGTCGAAGCCTGTATCAACACATCGGATTTTGCTCTTCTTTTGTATAATTGCAATAGTAGTTTTATATGAAGTGTCCATCTTCTGAAACAGTGCATCCTGAATTGGTTGGACCTTTGCGATACCTCCCACGTCAACCCTTGATCTTACAGCTGTCGTGTAGACAAGGCAGGATTTTACTCCCCAAAACTCTGCATGCTGAACTCTTGCCTGACAATTCTCACTCAACCCATGAGATATGAGGCCATTCAAAACATTTCAGTCCATACATTAACTCTTGATAATTTCATCACCTTTCGCAGCTGTGGTTTACCCGATAAGACCGTAAGCTCTGGAATTCCTTGTCTTACATTTCTCCACTACTTTTTTTTTAATCCTCCTGAAATCTTAGTTCTTTGACCAGTCATTTATTTGTGTCAAAAAAGACAGAAAGTACCTAAGTAACTCAGCAGGTCAGGTAACATAGAAACATAGAAATTAGGTGCAGGAGTAGGCCATTCGGCCCTTCGAGCCTGCACCGCCATTCAATATGATCATGGCTGATCATCCAACTCAGTATCCCGTGCCTGCCTTCTCTCCATACCCTCTGATCCCCAAGGGCCACATCTAACTCCCTCTTAAATATAGCCAATGAACTGGCCTCAACCACCCTCTGTGGCAGAGAGTTCCTGAGATTCACCACTCTCTGTGTGAAAAAAGTTCTTCTCATCTCGGTTTGAAAGGATTTCCCCCTTATCCTTAAGCTGTGACCCCTTGTCCTGGACTTCCCCAACATCGGGAACAATCTTCCTGTATCTAGCCTGTCCAACCCCTTAAGAATTTTATAAGTTTCTATAAGATCCCCTCTCAATCTCCTAAATTCTAGAGAGTATAAACCAAGTCTATCCAGTCTTTCTTCATAAGACAGTCCTGACATCCCAGGAATCAGTCTGGTGAACCTTCTCTGCACTCCCTCTATGGCAATAATGTCCTTCCTGGAGAACATGGATAGGTGACATCTCCCTTGGGATTCTCTCCAGAATAACCTATTCTGTTTGAGCAGGAAGGAACTGCAGATGCTGGTTTAAATCGAAGATTGACACAAAATGCTGGAGTAACTCAGCAGGACAGGCCTGGAGAGAAGGAATGGGTGGCGCTTCAGGTCGGTCTGAAGAAGGGTCTCAACCCAAAAACATCGCCCATTCCTACTCTCCAGAGATGCTGCCTGTCCCGCTGAGTTACACCAACATTTTGTGTCTAACCTGATCTGTTAGTTTTGGTTAGTTTAGTTTAGAGATACAGTGTGGAAACAGCGATCTTGTCTACCTTGATATTTACTTATATGGTGTAGTATCAAATTTTCATTGATAAAACTCTGAAGCACCTTGAGAGGCATCACAACGTTAAAGGAAGTAATTATAGGTGTCAGTATTAAGTGCATTAAGGCACAGTAACTTCATGCGTTTTAAAAATCTGAGCTGAAGTGTTCTAAAATAACTAAACTAATCGCTGTTTTAAAAAAAAATGGTGCCTTTCCTGCGATTACTAAATAAAATAAAACATTCTATCCAGTCAGCCATTAAGTGACAGGCTCTCCTTCATCATTCAGAGGCGTAGGGTTTTCTTTGGACATCAAGTGCTGAAATAACTCAGCGGGTCAGGCAGCATCTCTGGAGAAAAGGGGTGAGTGACATGTCAGGTATGGGCCCTTCAAAACAGCACCCAAAAAAAGTTCTTCTCATCTCGGTTTTAAAGGATTTCCCCCTTATCCTTAAGCTGTGACCCCTTGTCCTGGACTTCCCTAACATCGGGAACATTCTTCCTGCATCTAGCCTGTCCAACCCCTTAAGAATTTTGTAAGTTTCTATAAGATCCCCTCTCAATCTCCTAAATTCTAGAGAGTATAAACCAAGTCTATCCAGTCTTTCTTCATATGAAGGGTACTCAGTAAAGATATTCCTTCTAGGTTTCTAATCCTTGTTACTCACATTTGGATAAATCCTTTGTTCAAAGTAGCAACTAAGGTTCACTAAATCGACATTTGAGTTTGTCTGTAGCAGAATATTATCAGAATAACTATGCAGTGGAAAATTCAGAATGATCTCCAACTAAAACTTCCCACTGCCTTCCAATTTTTGACCATTACCATCCTAAATGTTTTAGTGAGGAAGAAGGAAGATCATTGGAAAGAACTGACATAGAAGATGCCACTGGTAAATCAATAGATAAATTACAGGGAGCAGGAACAAAATGTGAAAAAGTGTATTTAAGAAGTGTTGGGAAGTCTGTTGGCTTGTAATGAATGTGAAACAGAGGTGGAAAAGTCAAGGTAGTTAAGGGAGGAATGTACCATGCAACGATGAGAAAAAGGTGGGAATTGGCAGGAAAGTTGATAACATTCTCGAGATTAGGGCAAGTTAAAAAGTTACACCTGGAGTATTGCGTACAGTTTTGGTCTCCTAATCTGAGGAAAGACATTCTTGCCATAGAGGGAGTACAGAGAAGGTTCACCAGACTGATTCCTGTGATGTCAGGACTTTCATATGAAGAAAGATTGGATAGACTCGGCTTGTATTCGCTAGAATTTAGAAGATTGAGGGGGGATCTTATAGAAACTTACAAAATTCTTAAGGGGTTTGACAGGCTAGATGCATTCCCGATTGTTCCCGATGTTGGGGAAGTCCAGAACAATGGGTAACAGTTTAAGGATAAGGGGGAAATCTTTTAGGACCGAGATGAGAAAAACATTTTTCACACAGAGAGTGGTGAATCTGTGGAATTCTCTGCCGCAGAGGGTAGTTGAGGCCACAGTTCATTGGCTATATTTAAGAGGGAGTTAGATATGGCCCTTGTGGCTAAGGGGATCAGGTGGTATGGAGAGAAGGCAGGTACAGGATACTGAGTTGGATGATCATCCATGATCATATTGAATGGCGGTGCAGGCTCGAAGGGCCGAATGGCCTACTCCTGCACCTATTTCCTATGTTTATTTTTTTCATTACTTGACTTGATAAAGGCAAATGGTCCCTATGCTGTCTAATAGTGACCTTGTGCAAGTCTCCCAGATGTTTACCCTCTGTGGCAATCTACATTTTTGCAATCCAATTTCTGCAATCTGCTTAAACCCTGATGTCTCATTGACTTTGGCAGTCCAACATCTGAATATCCTACATACAGCGATGAAAACCAGACTAATATTTCTGAAAGAAGCAACACTTCCTTTCTGTCACCAAAAGCTGCAATGATTCCTTGTGTGGATGAATGATAATGTCAGTTGTCCATTAAAGCACCAACCATTCAGTCCTGAATTTAATGTACCTAACAATAATAACCAGAACAAAAATCCTTGCAAATGTTGGCACAGTTGTTACTGAATAATTATTAGAACATTGTATGTGATTGTTCAAACCATTGGCCAAAACCAATTAAAAGTCAAACAATAAATTATATTTACACAAGATCTTTTGCAAACTCAATACCAACAAGTGTGCTTTTGAAGTGCAGCATTTTGTGGTAGTTCCAGCTAACAATTTAGATGTAAAGGATCACAAAAAAAGAATAATCATCATTTGTTAAGCAGTTTTTATACTGCCAGTAACACTGGGGAAAAACATTATTTTCTGAAACTATTGTTCAGTTTCGTTTAGTTTAATTTGTTTAGTTTAGTTTAGTTTACTGTCACATGCACCAAGGTACAGTGAAAAGTCTTTACTGCTCTGGGATCTTCACTGGCAGCTAAAGAATAAGTTACCTTTGATCCAAAAGATAGCATGTCCAGGTATGGAACATCCCTCAGTTAGTTTGCAAGTTCTTTATGACTTTGAACTCCACTTCAGACAACAATGCAAGCACAGTGTTTCAGAAGGGCAAACCCCATTATAAATAGTATAATAGAAACTTAATGGATTGATTCTATTTACCTTTTCTGAACAATCTTGTTATATTGAGATCTAGAATTTAGGGGATTGAGAGGGGATCTTATAGAAACTTACAAAATTCTTAAGGGGTTGGACAGGCTAGATGCAGGAAGATTGCTCCCGATGTTGGGGAAGTCCAGGACAAGGGGTCACAGCTTAAGGATAAGGGGGAAATCCTTTAAAACTGATATGAGAAGAACCTTTTTCACACAGAGAGTGGTGAATCTCTGGAACTCTCTGGCTCATTGGCTATATTTAAGAGGGAGTTAGATGTGGCCCTTGTGGCTAAGGGGATCAGAGGGTATGGAGAGAAGGCAGGTACGGGAGGGATACTGAGTTGGATGATCAGCCGTGATCATATTGAATGGCGGTGCAGGCTCGAAGGGCCGAATGGCCTACTCCTGCACCTAATTTCTATGTTTCTATATGTCAACCACAGATGAGGAATGAACAATTTCTAGGAATCTAGGAATCTAGTAATTTTATTGTCATTCAGACCTTTCGGTCTGAACGAAATTTCGTTGCCTTGCAGTCTTACATATAATAAAAAATAGCAAAACACACAATAAACACAAATTTAACATCCACACTGTGAAGGCAAAAAGTCTTAAGTCTTTGTCTCTTCCCTCCTTGTTCTCCCTCTGCGCTGAGGCGATCCAGGCCCCACCGGGTGATGGTAAGTAAGTCCCGCGGCTCAATCTCCGCGGCCCGGGGTGGTCGAAGCTGCCGCCCTCCAATCCAGCGGACGAAGCTGTTGCCGTGGGAGCTCCAGAAAAACAGGTCACCAACCTGTGACCTGCGAGCTCCCGACGATGGCGTTTCATAGTAAAGGTTTCACAATTTCCTTAGATCTTTGATATTATCCTTTCACCTATGGACGAGCTTCAATTGGCGTATGAAATTATACGCACTCTCTCTCAGGCACACGCGTAGAGTGGGTTGGAAGCAAAAGCCAAGAACAACTGCAATAAATGTTTGGTAGGGTTGCATTAATACTTGGCCAGACTTCTTTCTTTGTGCAGTACTTATATAAATTCTAATAGCCTTGAACCATAAATGTACAGGTCTCCCAGGTCCATGGTAACATTCTTGTACCAATTCCAATTGACGACATCACATTTTGAAGTTTGTTATTTTCCAGAGTGTTGTATTTTGAATTGTTACCGTTTGCCGAGCGGTAAGTCACAAGTTAATTAGTTATGCAAACTTGTGTCAACATCATTAATTAAAACCATTTGAACTTTTGCACTTCTGCATCAGGGCACGGACAAATTCATTTTAGCAAAGGGATAGGGTATTTAAATCATGTGATCTACCAGTGCCATGTGTTGTAGTACATAACCAGTGTGGTTGCTCTGTCGGATAAAGGTAAGAGGGTTTCATGGAGAAATTAATGTAAAAAGCAGTACGGAGAATTCAAAAAAGAGATGTAAGCCATCTAAGGGAAATCATACAATTTAAGAGCTAATTTTGAAAGTGAAAACATTTAGATCCAAAATTACTGAAAACAATGGCGCCTTAACCAATTCCTTTTCTCCAGAGACGCTGCTGAGTTACTCCTGCAATTTGTGCCTTAACTTGCAATCACCAAATTCCTTTTTATGATATCACAGAATCACTAATTGCTTATAGCATTCAAGGAGGTTATTCTTCCTGTTAAATCGGTATTGTGAGAGCAAGGCAGCTGATCTCAGTCCTCCACCCACTTTTCACAGCCTTCACCCAGACAATTACCCAGCTCCCTTTTGAATGGTGGACACAAAATGCTGGAGTAACTTAGCGGGACAGACTGCATCTCTGGAGAGAAGGAATGGGTGACGTTTCAGGTGGAGACCCTTCTTCAGGTTGATGTCAGGGGAGTGGGCGGGACAGATACATTAAGTCGTATTAAAGCATATGAAGAAAGAGCTAGTGTATGAAATCGGCAAGCATTTTTCACAGCTAGCATCAGACCCTTCATTGTAAGAATGCCAACATCTTTTGGGGATGTTACTGCTTCATGTCACATGAAAAACAGCCTATTAGTTTGTGACAGCTCGGTAAGGATAAGTGCAGAAATGTTTATGATACAACGTTGTAATATTTCACTCGTCATGTCAAAATAAATAACCATGAAGTTCAAAATGATTACATCGTTCGACTTTTGATATTATCAAATAAGAGCAGCATGAACTCAGTTCTGCTCTTATAACAAAAGATTTCCACCTCGATGACAGGATATTCTGGAAAACATTGCGCAGGAGAGAAATAGGATACCACCTGAATATGAGTGCTATAGTCACAATACCTTATTAATCTGCACTGCCCGATCTGGCTCAGCTTGCAAATAAAATTCATGTTCTCACTTCCTTATGATTTAGCATTCACTTGCTGCATTCATGCTGTTTATTGCATTTGTTAAATTTCACGAGAAGCTACAGTATAACCAGATGAAGCGAATTTTTGTAGTGAACAAAATCTTCGCGCACCAACGGCCTGTCGCGGAACTGACGGCCAAAGTGGGACAGGCCCAAGACACTGGCGCGACGCAACGTCTCACCTCCAACAGCAGCAGAAGCCGGCAAACGATCGCCGAACTCGGCCTGGGGCTCACGGCCGTTGCGGTCCGGATCCGCCCCCACTTCTACTCCCAGAGCGGGGCCAAGAAAATTGAAGATAGACACAAAATGCTGGAGTAACTCAGCGGGACCGGCAGCATCTCTGGAGAGAAGCAATGGGTGATGGTTCAGGTCAAGACCCTTCTTTCAGACTGAAGAAGGGACCCGACCCAAAACATCACCCATTGCTTCTTTCCAGAGATGCTGCCGGTCCCGCTGAGTTACTACAGCTTTGTGTCCATCTTCAAATGACGTCACACGCTCCATACACATGAAATCGCGCGCGACCTTCGTGGGACCATCGCGTCTCAACGCGACCGCGTGGTCACGTAATTAGCATGCCAAGGACATGTAAGTGGGACAGGCCCTTAAGCCATATCCGAGGAGGGCGGACAACATGCTGTCTAGGTAGAATAGGTGCATGGCACCATGCAGACTATCCACACCGATTTAACTAACCAAGTGAGAGGAGATAAAAAATGCTGGAGAAACTCAGCGGGTGAGGCCGCATCTATGGAGAAAAGGACTCGGCGACCTTTCGGGTCGAGACCCTTCTTCAGACTGAAGATGGGTCTCGACCCGAAACGTCGCCTACTACATTTCTCCATAGATGCTGCTTCACCCGTTGAGTTTCTCCAGCATGTTTTGTGTACTTTCGATTTTTTCAGCATCTGAAGTTTCTTCTTAACCAAGTGAAAGGGATCACCACGAGATAAAAAGGGAGAAGCAGAAAGTTTAACAGCTTGACAAGTGAACACATTTCATTTCTCAACATGCATCACACAGAACACCCCATCACTAACAATTGCCATCATCTAATACCCTACAGCAGACTCAAAGACTTACCACTATTTCAATATACATACCTGCATCTCACAATTAAATGCATTAACAATTCAACCATGGGAGGCCCACTGTCCAAACACAATCCAGCAACATGTGTATGAAGGAACTGTAGATGTTGGTTTAAATCAAAGATAGACACAAAATGCTGGAGTACCTCGATGCTGCTTGACAGGCAGCATCCCAGGAGAGAAGGAATGGGTGATATTTTGGGTCGAACCCATCTTCAGACAGGTGTCAGGGGAGTGGGTGGTGCGGGACGACAGATGGCGCAATGGGCTAGATGTTCGGCTGGCGACCTGAAGATAGCCGGTTCGAATCCCGCTTGGAGTGCATACTGTCGTTGTGTCCTTGGGGCAAGACACTTCGCCCACCTTTGCCTGTGTGTAAATGTAATGTAATTATGTGAAGCACTTTGGGGTCAATGCAAGTTGACTAAAAATGTGCTATATAAATAAGATTATTATTATTATTATTATTATTATTATTAGATAAGGAAGTGTATAGATAAGGATGTGTAAGGTGTGAAAACAGGTCAAAGGGAATGTAGATCAAGGAAAATGCAGAATAGATCATTGCTGGTTGGGAGGGGGTAACAACAAAGCAGATAAAATGTAGCGGAGACAGTAAGGCTGGTTGGAGAACTGGAGAAAGGGTGGGGATAGAAAAAGAGAGAAAGTAAGGAATACTTGAAGTTAGTGTTCAATGTTCATATAGCTGGGGTGTAAACTGCCCAAGTGAAATATGAGGTGCTGTTCCCCCAATTTGCACTGGGCCTCACTCTGACAATGGAGGAGGCCCAGGACAGAAAGGCCAGTGTGGGAATGGGAGGGGGAGTTATTGTTGAGCAACCTGGAGGTCAGGTAGGGTTAGGCGGACTGAGCGGAGGTGTTCAACGAAATGATCACCGAGCCTGTGCTTGGTCTCGCCGATATACAGGAGTCCACACCTGGATCAGCGGATACAGTAGACGAGGTTGGAGGAGGTGCAAGTGAACCTCTGCCTCACCTGAAAAGACTATGGGGGTCCGTGGATGGAGTGGAGGGGGGAGGGAAAGGGACAGGTGTTGCATCTTCTGCGGTTGCAGGGGAAAGTACCTGGGGAGGGGGTGGTTTGCGTGGGAAGGGACAAGTTGACCAGGGAGTTGCGGAGGGAACAGTCTCTGCGGAAAATGTCAGAGGAGTATGTGCTGTATACGATGGCTAATTGCATGGAAGGTGAAGTCAAGGGGGACTCTGTCCTTGTTACAAATGGGGGGGGGGAGGCAAGAGCAGAACTGTGGGATATTGAGGAGACCCTCGTGAGAGCCTCATCTATAATGGAAGAGGGGAAGCCCCGTTCCCTACAGAATGAGGACATTCCGCTGACCTGGTATGGAACACCTCATCTCGAGCGCAGATGCATCATAGACGGAGGAATTAGGAGTAGGGGATGGGGTCTTTACAGGGAGCAGGGTGGGGTGAAGTGGAGACTAGATATCTATGGGAGTCAGTAGATTTATAATGGATGACAGTTGATAGATTGGCTCCTGTGATGGAGATGGTGAGCATCTAGCAACATGCTTGCTCAGCTCGCTGTAGCATGCGTTGGACAAAATCCTCATCAGAAACCCAGACTGAAGATTCAAGAGATTTCAAGATTCAAGTGAGTTTATTGTCATGTGGCCCTGATAGGACAATGAAATTCTTGCTTTGCTTCAGCACAACAGAACATAGTAGGCATTGACTACAGAACAGATCAGTGTGTCCATATACCATAATATAAATATATACACACATGAATAAATATCAAAGTGCAAATAACAGATAATGGGCTATTAACGTTCAGAGTTTTGTCCGAGCCAAGTTTAATAGCCTGGTGGCTGTGGGGAAGTAGCTATTTACCAGAAGTAGCAGAACAAGGGGTCACAGTTTAAGGATAAGGGGGAAATCTTTTAGGACCGAGATGAGGAAAACATTTTTCACACAGAGAGTGGTGAATCTCTGGAATTCTCTGCCACAGAAGTTAGTTGAGGCCAATTCATTGGGGAGTGAGTTAGATGTGGCCCTTGTGGCTAAAGGGATCAGGGGGTATGGAGAGAAGGCAGGTACGGGATACTGAGTTGGATGATCAGCCATGATCATATTGAATGGCGGTGCAGGCTCGAAGGGCTGAATGGCCTACTCCTGCACCTATTTACTATGTTTCTATGTTTCTATGTTTATAACAAGAGGAATCGAATATAGGAGCAAATAGGTCCTTCTGCAGTTGTACAGAGCCCTAGTGAGACCACACCTGGAGTATTGTGTGCAGTTTTGATCTCCAAATTTGGGGAAGGACATTCTTGCTATTGAGGGAGTGAAGCATAGGTTATCCAGGTTAATTCCCGGGATGGTGGGACTGTCATATGTTGAGAGAATGGAGAGGCTGGGCTTGTACACTTTGGAGTTTAGAAGGATGAGAGGGCATCTCATTGAAACATATAAGATTGTTGAGGGCTTGGACACGCTAGAGGCAGGAAACATGTTCCCGATGTTGGGGGACTCCAGAACCAGGGGCCACAGTTTAAGAATAAGGAGTAAGCCATTTAGAACGGAGATGAGGAAACACTTTTTCTCACAGAGAGTGGTGAGTCTGTGGAATTCTCTGCCTCAGAGGGCGGTGGAGGCAGGTTCTCTGGATGCTTTCAAGAGAGAGCTAGATAGGGCTCTTAAAATTAGCGGAGTCAAGGGATATGGTGAGAAGGCAGGAACGGGGTACTGATTGGGGATGATCAGCCATGATCACATTTAATGACGGTGCTGGCTCGAAGGGCCAAATGGCCTACTCCTGCACCTAATGTCTATTGTCTATTGTCTATTGAAAGTCTAGGACCAGATGGCCACAGCCTCAGAATAAAACGATGTACCTTTAGAAAGGAGATGAGGAATTTCGTTAGTAAGAGGGTGATGAATCTGTGGAACTCTTTGCCACATAAAGCTGTGGCGAGGTCCAGTCAATGGTAACTTTTAAGGCGGAGATTGACAGATTCTTTTCAGGAGAATAACTATTTCTTTCTTTCCTCATATCCGTGTAAAATGCTTCAAGATTTACATCTATTACTGATTGAGGACAAGATGAAATATTTCAAGATGAAATAGTTCATGAGATTAACCATGAGTGGCTCAGTTTTCTATTGTTGAGATTATGCTTTGTCTTTCTGTTCAGCAGTCTTCATCTGATATACATTTTCCCCGTCAAGTCAAGTTTATTCGTCACATGCACATACGAGATGTGCAGTGAAATGAAAAGTGGCAATGCTCTCGGACTTTGTGCAAAAAGACAAACAAACAAACAACCAAACAAACTACAAACAGAATGTAACAGAATCAAGTCAAGTCAAGTCAAGTTTATTTGTCACATACACATACGAGATGTGCAGTGAAATGAAAGTGGCAATGCTCGCGGACTTTTGTGCAAAAGACAAACAACAAAACAACCAAACAAATTGTAAACACAATCATAACACACATATTCTTTTACATAATAATAAATAATGGAAGGAAAAAACGTTCAGTAGAGTTAGTCCCTGGTGAGATAGGCGTTTACAGTCCGAATTGCCTCTGGGAAGAAACTCCTTCTCAACCTCTCCGTTCTCACCGCATGGCAACGGAGGCGTTTGCCTGACCGTAGCAGCTGGAACAGTCCGTTGCAGGGGTGGAAGGGGTCTCTCATGATTTTATTGGCTCTGGAGTTGCACCTCCTGATGTATAGTTCCTGTAGGAGGGGCGATTGAAGTTCCCATAGTGCATTCGGCCGAAGGCACACTACTCTCTGCAGAGCCTTCTTGTCCTGGGCAGAGCAGTTCCCAAACCAGATGGTAATATTTCCGGACAAGATGCTTTCCACAGCCGCTGAGTAGGCCTTCCCATGTGTGTACAGGGAGTACAATAGGCGGCTGAGGACGCAACCCTGGGGCCACCCTGCGCTCAGGGTGAGGGACTTCCATGTATTCCCGTTACACTTGTGTTAATGTGGCAACTTCATGCCTGGGCGAAGTGTGTTGGGAATGAGGAGAGGCAATTTCACGAACAGCAAATAATTAGTTCAGAGCACGTTATTACTTGCAAACCAGCCATCATTATGCTCTATTTAAACTCAGCAAAACACTTTCTTTTTGCCACTCATTGGTGGCTATTAGATTTTAAAAACTGCACTATTAAATACCAACAAGCCTTCAAATCTTTCTTTTGTTTTACTTCCATGACTGGCTCATCACATCTCACCAGCTTTGAAAGCCTTGCCTGCCCTCCCTGTTTGCCCACTCACCAATAATGTCACTCTCTGTCGGTTAACACGCTGACTTAATTATTGATTGTATATGATATATTTACGAGTTCTGAGTAAACATTTACAAAGCATTAAAAATCTCTTCTCCAGCAACCTAAACAAATACTTGGATGTCAGTATCTTAGACCAGGAGACACGTTGAAGGTGCTTATAAATGTACAAACTATTTGTTCTCTGCTGTTATAATGTATCTTCATCAAAGCCCATCATTTGGATTGCTGTTTAGCGATTCACTAATGGTTGCATTCATTTCGGGGAGTGTATTTTAAACTGGATTCCACTGAAACAATTTTCACTTCACCAAATCATAAATATTTATCTATATTTCTTTAATTTGTTGCAGCTGTGGCATTCAGGGAAAATTAGTCGTTCTGGGAAGTGCCCAACAGTTCTGAATCATCCAGTTGTTGGCGAAAGGAAATGCAGCAAAGATCATGTCACAGTTTGTTACTGACTGAAATACACGGGAATAATATTGCACAGGAGTCAGGCAAAATTAGAAAAAATGCAAAATTGCAAATAGTTGGGCACAGTTAATTTGGTTTAATTAAAAGGAAATGATCGTTCCAGGGAGGAAGGTAAGCTGTGAAGTAAAAAGGCTGGGCAAGTTAGGCTTGTAACTGCTGGAGCTGAGAAGAGTGAGAGGGAATTGCAGATGCTGGAAGGTCGAAGGTACACAAAATTGCTGGAGAAACTCAGTGGGTGCAGCAGCATCTATGGAGCGAAGGAAATAGGCAACGTTTCGGGCCGAAACCCTCCTTCAGACTGATGAGGGGTGGGAGGGGAGAAGGAAGGAAAAAGGAGAGGAGGAGGAGCCCGAGGGCGGGGGGATGGGAGGAGACAGCTCGAGGGTTAAGGAAGGGGAGGAGACAGCAAGGGCTAGCAAAATTGGGAGAATTCAACATTCATGCCATCAGGATGCAAGCTGCCCAGGCAGAATATGAGGTGCTGTTCCTCCAATTTCCGGTGTTGCTCACTCTGGCAATGGAGGAGACCCAGGACAGAGAGGTCGGATTGGGAATGGGAGGGGTAGTTGAAGTGCTGAGCCACCGAGAGTTCAGGTAGGTTATTGCGGACTGAGCGGAGGTGTTTGGCGAAACGATCGCCCAACCTCCGCTTAGTCTCCTCTCTGTGTAAGAGTGAGAGGGGACTTGATCAAAATGCCTAATCTCCTGAGGAATTTAGACAGGATGACATGGAGAGGATATTTTTCATTTCACTCTGCATTTCATTCTCCTGTTCCACTGTGTCCGTTGAGGAGCTGTAGAATGATCATGCGTAAATAAATCCTCAAATGACGAATGTGAACCGTGTAGCGGCCCCTGCTGGCGCACGCACAGATTGAACCCGGCGTTCGGAAGCCGCGGTCACGTGACTCGGGAGGGGTTGCTTGTTTTTACGCGTTTTTTCCCCAGCGAGCGTTAGTTCAGCGCTGACCACCGTTGTGGGCAGACGTGTCTGGAGAACCTGTATACTGGATATCGAACTTTTGAATAAAGATCTGTTGAAAACTCCAGTAGTCGTTTTTCAGACCACTAACACACCATGAATTTTAAGACAGGTTAATCCTGCTATTTCAGATGTCTTCTCTATTCACACATCTTCTGGATGTGACTTTTGGTACTAAATTACTTTTAACTCCCTCTATCAGCCACCTCCAATACTACTTGCCATTCAATTATACCTGGTGTCAGGCCTATCACAGACCTTCACCTCTCTCTACCCCTCTCCACCCTACCAACACCATTTCCTGACAGCATAGAAATATAGAAATTAGGTGCAGGAGTAGGCCATTCGGCCCTTCGAGCCTGCACCGCCATTCAATATGATCATGGCTGATCATCCAACTCAGTATCCCGTACCTGCCTTCTCTCCATACCCCCTGATCCCCTTAGCCACAAGGGCCACATCTAACTCCCTCTTAAATATAGCCAATGAACTGGCCTCAACTACCCTCTGTTGCAGAGAGTTCCAGAGATTCACCACTCTCTGTGTGAAAAAAGTTCTTCTCTTCTCAGTTTTAAAGGATTCCCCCCTTATCCTTAAGCTGTGACCCCTTGTCCTGGACTTCCCCAACATCAGGAACAATCTTCCTGCATCTAGCTTGTCCAACCCCTTAAGAATTTTGTAAGTTTCTATAAGATCCCCTCTCAATCTTCTAAATTCTAGAGAGTATAAACCAAGTCTATCCAGTCTTTCTTCATAAGACAGTCCTGACATCCCAGGAATCAGTCTGGTGAACCGTCTCTGCACTCCCTCTATGGCAATAATGTCCTTCCTCAGATTTGGAGACCAAACTGTACGCAATACTCCAGGTGTGGTCTCACCAAGACCTTGTACAACTGCAGTAGAACCTCTCTGCTCCTATACTCAAATCCTTTTGCAATGAAAGCTAACATACCATTCGCTTTCTTTACTGCCTGCTGCACCTGCATGCCTACCTTCAATGACTGGTGTACCATGACACCCAGGTCTCGCTGCATCTCCCCCTTTCCCAATCGGCCACCATTTAGATAATAGTCTGCTTTCCTGTTTTTGCCACCAAAATGGATAACCTCACATTTATCCACATTATACTGCATCTGCCAAACATTTGCCCACTCACCCAGCCTATCCAAGTCACCTTGCAGTCTCCTAGCATCCTCCTCACAGCTAACACTGCCCCACAGCTTAGTGTCATCCGCAAACTTGGAGATATTGCCTTCAATTCCCTCATCCAGATAATTAATATTCAGCATAAAACCTGCTTAATTTCCAACTTCTCTATGTTCTGCTGAAGGGCCAATGACCTGAAACATTAACTCTGTTCCTCTCTCCACAGATGTTGCCTGCTTTGCTGGGTATTTCCAGATTTTGCTAAATGTTATGTTAGTAATTAATGCAGAATTGAAAGTAGTCAGAGCATCTGCAAGACATTCCATTGTGATAAAACTTCCAACACACAAGTACAGGTGAGACAGTAATCTCATCGTGTTTCACTATTGCCCTTTGCTTGTAGAGAGTGGTTGAAGATGTGTGCTTGGTTGTAGAAGCAGGGGTGAGTGATGTATCCGGCGTATAGTAGCGGCCTAATTCACCGTTTGATTTGCACATGTGGCCATGGCTGGTGTGGAAGTGAGTCATGCTGCCAGTATTAGTTCAGGATGCACCTACACATCCTGTACCAATCAGTGGCTATATCACACACGACTGAAAATGTCACACCTGGAGTTAATCAGAAAAATATCAGTTGCAGCTACCTCCAACACAAGAAAGGAGAAAGACAAACAGGTGAAAACACAATCAAATTTCAGAGCGAGGTGAGACCAACTCTAGCTTCACACAAAGCACCAAATCCAGAATGATGAAGAGGCTTTAGAGACAGTGCAGAAGCATTTCACCAAGATCTTGCCTAGATTGAAGGGTATTAGATATAACTTGGACAAACTAGGAATGTTTTCTCTGGAGGTGCCTCTAGTTCTCTCTCTAGTTACCCTCTTCCCCTTAATGTAGATTAATTCCTTTTGGATTTTCCTTAATATTATCTGCTATTTTGTCAACAAAATAGAGAGAGTACAGAGGAGATTTACTAGAATGTTGCCTGGGTTTCAACAACTAAGTTACAGAGATAGGTTGAATAAGTTAGGTCTTTATTCTCTGGAGCGCAGAAGGTTAAGGGGGGACTTGATAGAGGTCTTTAAAATGATGAGAGGGATAGACAGAGTTGATGTGGACAAGCTTTTCCCTTTGAGAATAGGGAAGATTCAAACAAGAGGACATGACTTCAGAATTAAGGGACAGAAGTTTAGGGGTAATATGAGGGGGAACTTCTTTACTCAGAGAGTGGTAGCGGTGTGGAATGAGCTTCCAGTGGAAGTGGTGGAGGCAGGTTCATTGGTATCATTTAAAAATAAATTGGATAGGCATATGGATGAGAAAGGAATGGAGGGTTATGGTATGAATGCAGGCAGGTGGGACTAAGGGGAAAAAACATTTGTTCGGCACGGACTTGTAGGGCCGAGATGGCCTGTTTCCGTGCTGTAATTGTTATATGGTTATATGGTTATAGTGCTCTCGCTTGTTCTCTGTTTGCCCTCCTGATCTGCTGCTTAAGTATGCACCTCTGTTACCAGGGATACACTTGATCCCAGCTGCCAATACCTGTCCCGTTTCTTGACTAGAGCTCCAATTGCTTACGTCATCCGAGCTTAGTTCCTTCCACCTGCCTTGCCCTTCACTCTGTATAAGAAAGAACTGCAGATGCTGGAAAATCGAAGGTAGACAGAAGAGCTGGAGAAACTCAGCGGGTGCAGCAGCATCTATGGAGTGGGAGGAGTGCCCTTCACTCTAACAGAGACATGCTTGCCCTCAACTCTTGTCATCACAATTTTAATGCATCCCACAATCTGAACCTTTGCCTGTAAACAACGTACTCGAATTAACTTTGGCAAGTTTATGACTAATACCATCAATAGACACAAAAAGCTGAAACATAGAAACATAGAAATTAGGTGCAGGAGTAGGCCATTCGGCCCTTCGAGCCTGCACCGCCATTCAATATGATCATGGCTGATCATCCAACTCAGTATCCCGTACCTGCCTTCTCTCCATACCCTCTGATCCCCTTAGCCACAAGGGCCACATCTAACTCCCTCTTAAATATAGCCAATGAACTGTGGCCTCAACTACCCTCTGTGGCAGAGAGTTCCAGAGATTCACCACTCTCTGTGTGAAAAAAGTTCTTCTCATCTCGGTTTTAAAGGATTTCCTCCTTATCCTTAAGCTGTGACCCCCTTGTCCTGGACTTCCCCAACATCGGGAGCAATCTTCCTGCATCTAGCCTGTCCAACCCCTTAAGAATTTTGTAAGTTTCTATAAGATCCCCTCTCAATCTCCTGAAGTAACTCAGCGGGACAGAAGTTGTCAGGGTAGAGGATTTGAACTTTCCCAATGCAGCCTGGCGTGCCTAAGATAGACTCTAAAAGCCGGAGTAACTTAACAGGACTGGCAGCATCTCTGGAGAGAAGCAATGGGTGACGTTTCGGGTCGAGACCCTTCTTCAGACTGGTTAAGGATAAGGGAAACGAGAGATATAGAACATGGGATGGGATAAAGAACAGTGAATGAAAGATATGCAAAAAGGTAACGATGCTAAATGAAACAGTGCAAGCGAGAAGTTAGTGCAACTTAGGTGGGGGAGGGATAGAGAGAGAGGGAATGAAATCAAAGTGGCCCAATTCAGAATTGTAATATGTCAGCCTGCCCTGTCTTTATCCATATCTATTTCCAGCTAATAGAACAGAGGGTACAGGTTCCAAAAGACTCGCCCATCGACACTTCAGTCACTGGCTCTTCCCAACTTCCTAAGAGTCATTCAAGCTTTGCCCTCTCCCATGTAGGACCCTCAACGTTTTGCCCGAGGAAACTTCCCTGAACGCATTTGACAAATTCCACCCTGTCTAAGCCATTAGCGCTATGTCAACCTCGACCTGAAACGTCACCCATTCCTTCTCTCCGGAGATGCTGCCTGTCCCGCTGAGTTACTCCGGCTTTTAGTGTCAATCTTCGACACTATGACAATTCCAGGCTACGTTGGGAAAGTTAAAATTCCTCTACCCTGACAACCTTATTCGCCTTGCAGTCCCCTGGCATATTTGTTCTTCTCCTTCATGTTGACTATTTGGGGGGCTTATGGGACACCTCCAATAAGGTTATCATTCCCATTTTTAATATCCCAACTCCACCCATATAGCCTCATTAGACTCATCATAGAAAAATAGAAAATAGGTGCAGGAGTAGGCCATTCGGCCCTTCGAGCCTGCACCGCCGTTCAATATGATCATGGCTGATCATCCAACTCAGTATCCCGTACCTGCCTTCTCTCCATACCCCCTGATCCCTTTAGCCACAAGGGCCACATCTAACTCCCTCTTAAATATAGCCAATGAACTGTGGCCTCAACTACCTTCTGTGGCAGAGAGTTCCAGAGATTCACCACTCTCTGTGTGAACAGTGTTTTTTCTCATCTCGGTCCTAAAGAATTTCCCCCTTATCCTTAATGTCATAAATTCCCCAAATCAGTAATGTCATCTCGGACTACTGGTGTAACATTTTCCTTAAACAGTAAAGCAACACCTCTTTTGTCCCTCTATTATCTCTCATATAGCACCTATACCCTGGAATATTGAGGGCCTGTCCCACAGGCAATTTGTTAGGCAACTGTGGCGACAGTCATTGCCGCAGCGTGACGCTGGAAATGGACCCACCCCACAGCAATGTCCAGGACAAGCTACCACCTAGTCGACGTCAAGCTACGACAACTGGTGACAAAATTCCTCGCGACTTGGGACGTCCACCTACGACCACACCTACGACAATCTTCAGCGACACAGGCGACAACCTATGTCACCCAAAGTCAACCTACCTCCACCAGCGACAAGCTACGACCCTGTCGACAACAAACGGAGACAGCTGAAGACTTCTCTTGACGCCCGAACTGTCGCTGGTTGACGTAGGTTGCCGCCAACGGAATTCACCGATGTCATGACCCTGCGACAACCAACGTCACCTGGCGTCATCCTGGCAACAACCTACGGCAGGAGAAGACAAGCAACGTCAGGCAACGTCAAACCCGCTGTCGTGGAGAGGTTTTGAACATTTCAAAATCCAGCGGGGACAATATATATTTAAAGACACTTGAGGAGACCGCTCATGACAATACAGCTGTCGCCGAAAAAATCGCATAAGTGGGACAGGCCCTTTTTGCTGCCTGTCCTGTCCCTCTCTTAAGAAGGGTTTCGCCCCAAAACGTTGCCTATTTCCTTTGCTCCATAGATGGTGCTGCACCCGCTGAGTTTCTCCAGCTTTTTTGTGTACCTGTCCCTCTCTTAGGCAGGTTTCTATACTGTCTACAACTCCAGTGATTGTACCACTTGCCGTACACATATTCCAACAAACCCAAAGGCACGTTGGAAAAACAAAGTATCGTCTTCTAACAAGGCACATCGCTAACTTTGGGATTTTAGTTTTATTCGCTGATTCAGTTTTTACAGATCTCAGAAACTGCTGTATTTTACTTCTCTTTAGTGTTTCGCTTATTTTAGAATACAGTGCGGAAACAAACTCTTCGGCACACCAAGATAATACCGACCAGCAATCTCTGCACAGTCACACTATCCCTATCCACACTGGGGACAATTTACAATGTTACCAACCCAATTAGCCGACAAACCTGTACCTCTTTGAAGTGTGGGAGGAAACCGAAACTTCGGGAGGAAACCTACGCAGGTCACGGGGAGAACGTGCAAACTCCACACAGACAGCACTCGTAGTCAGGATCGAACCTGGGCCTCTGGTGCTGTAGGGCAGCAACTCCACCACTCTGCCACTGTGCCGACCCATAAATTAAAGAGATCAAATCTGCACACGTCTTCATGTCCCTGTTACTTGATGGGAAGATTGAGTCACACGTCAATATAACAACATTTGTGAAGAGGTTTGCCGCTGATAGTAGACAATAGACAATAGGTGCAGGAGGAGGCCATTCGACCCTTCGAGCCAGCACCGCCATTTACTGTGATCATGGCTGATCATCCCCAATCAGTACCCCGTTCCTGCCTTCTCCCCATATCCCCTAACTCCCCTATTTTTAAGAGCCCTATCTAGCTCTCTCTTTAAAGTATCCAGAGAACCTGCCTCCACCTCCATCTGAGGCAGAGAATTCCACAGACTCACAACTCTCTGTGTGAAAAAGTGTTTCCTCATCTCCGTTCTAAATGGCTTACTACTTATTATTAAACAGTGGCCCCTGGTTCTGGACTCCCCCAACATCGGGAACACGTTTCCTGCCTCTAGTGTGTTCAAACCCTTAATAATCTTATATGTTTCAATGAGATGCCCTCTCATCCTTCTAAACTCCATAGTATACAAGCCCAGCTGCTCCATTCTCTCAGCATATGACAGTCCCGCCATCCCGGGAATTAACCTTGTAAACCTACGCTGCACTCCCTCAATAGCAAGAATGTCCTTCCTCAAATTAGGGGACCAAAACTGCACACAATACTCCAGGTGTGGACTCACTAGGGCCATGTACAACTGCAGGGTCCTGTACTCTTTGCTCCTATGCTCAACTCCTCTTGTTATAAATGCCAACGTGACATTCGCTTTCTTCACTGCCTGCTGTACCTGCATGCTTACTTTCATAGACTGATGTACAAGGACCACCAGATCCCGTGGGATACTAACACACAAACCCTTATTGCATGCGTCTGAAACTCAGCTCTCTGCTGGTTTTTGAGGCTCAGCCCATTGGCCTTAAACAGGTTAACATGTTGGTAGAAGTAAACAAGTCAGAAGTTGTGGAAAATTAAGATTATTTGAAACAATAAAAAATGCTGGAAAAGCTAAGCAGGTCAGGAAGTGTCTGTGATGAGCAAAGCAGAGAATGTTTCAGGTCAGTCACCCTTCATCAGAAGGTTATTCTTGTCACAGTCTGCCCTCTCCTCATTCTCATCCACTTCACCTCCCAGTACTTTTCCACCGGCCCCTCCTTCTCGCCTGCCACTCCCCTCTCATCAGCCTAACTCTACTCACCTGTTGCACTCAGTTGCCTCTGATCACCTATTAGCCCGGTATATAGACTCTCCTCACCGTTCACACAGTGCCAGATTGTTCTCAGCATTCATGCAAGACTCTCCAGCGATTTCCTGACTGCCTACACGGATTCGAACCTGCCTGCCCCTGACCATTCCGTCCTGTCGTCTTCCCGGATATCACCTCAGCCTTCTGTCCCTGACCACGGCCTTCGTCCCGTACCTCCTGGTTTCTGTCTGCCTCTCTCCTGGGCTGTTTGGTGTATCCCTGCAACGGCTCCTCGACTTCCTGCCTGGCTTCGACTCTCCTTTTGTCTGTCCCTCGCTGGTTTGTTTACATCGTGTGTTGGATTTCCTAGTTACCCCGGACCTTCTGCTACCCCGACTACGTCTCCTGCCTGCCCCTCTACGGAACCCTCGCTCAATCCTGAGCCTCTGTGTGAGTACGGTGTACCCATTCCTGTGTTACTACTCTGTGTTACAGTATCGTTATAAAGTTCATTACCAATTATACCTGCCTGATTCTGTGCTGCTATTGGGTCCAAACTATACCCGTTACAATTCTCTTAACTTAAATTGTTGAGGTTAAATTAAAGAGCAGGGAGAGAAAAATGTACATAGATTTGAACAGAATGCAGAAGCATAGGAGGGTAAAAAGAAACTGAGATGAACCCAATAAAATGAGGAATTACTAGCGTATTTCTAAGCTGTGAGATAATTTAAATATAGAATAATGAGTTTAAAAATTAGTTCAAAAGGATTTCTGATAATATTTAAAGGATTCTTGAGATGAACAGAATCCAATGGTAGCAAATACGGATTAAGTATTACTGTGCAATGACTAATGTATGTGCAATGACTGCAAAAACCACTGAGTTAAGTGTAACCTTAGATGTTCCAAACCAGTATACAGACCAGAAGCAAGGGTGCCAGAGCAGTGCAATGTTGGTTCTTGAGGGAGACATGAAAGGAAATCAAAAGGCCCCATCTGCTGTCCATGAAGGCATTGATTCACTTTGCTTTGATAGCAGATACCCACTGATAGGTAAACTGAGGTCGATGAAGATCGCTTCAATAAATGCATCATTTTAACACCACTTTAAGCAGTGGGATTCAAAACTTGCCTGCTTTTGGAGGGACGCATTGGCACATACTTCGTCTGAGAGGACAAATGTGAATTCATTCCCTTAAGGGCCTGTACCACTTACGCGACCTTGGCTCGCAAATTACGCAATCTCGTGGTCGTTTGAGGCGTACGGGCACGGTATGGCCGCACGGGGCCAGTCCCACATAGAAGCGCGGATTTGTGCGGGGCTCCAAAATTCTGACAGTGGCCGAAATCTTCGCGCGCCAAACGGCCTGCCGGCACGCAGGCGCATTGCAGTCGTACGCAACGTCTTGATGTCGTACGCAGCGTCTTGACGGCGTACGCAGCATCTTGATGGCGTACGCCTAGCGCGTGGCATTGCGCGATGACGTCACCGCATGGCGTTGCGTGATGACATCACCGCCCGACACCATTCGACGCCCAAATTCAGTCGGCCCGCCTCCTGCCCAGCTGATTGGTAAGCATGATGCAAGTGACGTCACGCGTGAACTTAGCGTGTACTTAGCGCAAACTCCGCTTCCGTTTGGTCGTGCCAAACGCACACAATCGCATGCAAGTGGGACAGGCCCTTTACCCTCATGTTGTATGCATGCTTCTTGGAACATATTCAGTGGTATATCAGTCCCCCAACATGCCTTCTTTTGATATGTCCATGGACAAACCCACAAGCCCAGTCAGTCACTTGCCAAGGTCCTACGTTGAGTGCTATTCCAGTTGTACTCTGCATTTTGACTCAATCACCTCACCTGGGAACTAGACAGAAAGCTTCACTCCCTCTCTGCAGTGAAATATGGAGCAGGTTGGCACAAAGCTGGCCGCATCAGTCGACTGCTCCTAAAGAGGGCAGATCATTTGTCAGCTGTGTTAACAGCATTAATGAGAATATGGGGAATTATTAGAACTTTCTTCACTTAAAAGCAGTTCCCTGCCACCACCAGTCAGTCAGTCTGAATGGATACTGTAATTATGGGTTTGAGGAATGCCAGACATTGCTTCATCAGCAATAACTACTAATGATGATCCCTTACTGTACAAAGAAGAAGCATGTATCCCAATCAAGTAGAATTGTGTGGATATCCTTACAACCAAGTCTTGTGATTGAAATGAAGGAATTCCCAGTCAAACAACTCGGGGAAGCTGTATTTGTTTAACTGGAGGCAATATTACAAAAGGCTCTGCATTTGGGTAACACAAATGCTTATTTAGTATTTAATTCAACAATTTCAGATAAATAGCCTTTCTATTTAGAGATACAGACACGTGAATACGCACACCTCCAGATTAGAAACATAGAAAATAGGTGCAGGAGGAGGCCATTCGGCCCTTCGACCCAGCACCGCCATTCAATATGATCATGGCTGATCGTCCCCTATCAATAACCCGTGCCTGCCTTCCCCCCCCATATCCCTTGACTCCACTAGCTCCTAGAGCTCTATCTAACTCTCTCTTAAATCCATCCAGTGACTTGGCCTCCACTGCCCTCTGCGGCAGGGAATTCCACAAATTCACAACTCTCTGGGTGAAAACGTTTTTTCTCACCTCAGTCTTAAATGACCTCCCCTTTATTCTAAGACTGTGGCTCCTGGTTCTGGACTCGCCCCACATTGGGAATATTTTTCCTGCATCTATCTTGTCCAGCCTTTTTATTATTTTATATGTTTCTATAGGAATCCCCCTCATCCTTCTAAACCCCAGTGAATACAAGCCTAGTGTTTTCATGGTGGCATAACCATCTTTTCATGTTTTCAAGCCTAGGCTTTGCATTTTCACCATCCTTGCGATCCAAAACTGTGTTGCTTTTGCACTGCTGTGAGTAATCAGCAAATACTGTTGAATTAGCTAAGAGCTCTCATTTAAGGGCATCTAATTTCTGGGCACTGCAGACTATTTGATTTTATGGGTTATTTTGGCATAGAAACATAGAAAATAGGTGCAGGAGTAGGCCATTCGGCCCTTCGAGCCTGCACCACCATTCAATGTGATCATGGCTGATCATGCAGCTCAGTATCCCGTACCTGCCTTCTCTCCATACCCCTTGATCCCTTTAGCCACAAGGGCCACATTTAACTCCCTCTTAAATATAGCCAATGAACTGTGGCCTCAACTACCTTCTGTGGCAGAGAGTTCCACAGATTCACCACTCTCTGTGTAAAAATCAGCTATCTTAATAGATATAAAAGAACTAACATTTTTATGTAGGACTTGTTTTCAGCAAATCAAGTTTGTTACTGGTGGTTGATTGATATTAACTTCAAATGCTCACAATTATGATAAGTATTTTCAGTTCCCTAATTACATTTGATCGTTGTTTTCTTCAATATACCAAGGAATAATTAAAAACAACAGAATATTACAATTTACGATGATGCCTTTAGTGATGTGCTCATAAGTTTCAGCGAACTTTGGTTAACAAAGAATTCTGCAAAATCTTGCATTGAATTTTGAACCATCTGAAGCAATCTCTTTAGCCTAAATCTCAGCGAGCTTTCTTTCATATCCTTGTGTGTTTGACCAACCTGATTTTTCATTTTCTTGTAGTCCTGCTACTTTTAAGTTTCAAATCAATATTAGAACAGAAGTTTGAGGGGGATCTTATAGAAACTTACAAAATTCTTAAGGGGTTGGACAGGCTAGATGCAGGAAGATTGTTCCCGATGTTGGGGAAGTCCAGAACAAGGTGTCACAGTTTAAGGATAAAGGGGAAATCTTTTAGGACCGAGATGAGAAGAACTTTTTTCACACAGAGAGTGGTGAATCTCTGGAACTCTCTGCCATAGAGGGTAGTTGAGGCCAGTTCATTGGCTATATTTAAGGGGGAGTTAGATGTGGCCCTTGTGGCTAAGGGGATCAGGGGGTATGGAGAGAAGGCAGGTACAGGATACTGAGTTGGATAATCATATTGAATGGCAGTGCAGGCTCGAAGGTCCGAATGGTCTACTTCTGCACCTATTTGCTATGTTTCTATAGGTCCCACCATTTTCTAAAGTTAATTACAATTCTGGCCATTGCTTCCTATATACAAAAGTGAATATAGGAAGATATTGTGTCCTTACCACATAGGTGACAGGAAACGTGACAGAGATTTCACAGTTTAGTTTACAGTATATTATGCTGCAGCTGATAATCTGGCACCAACAAAATATAACATCCACTGTGTATAACCCACAAACTATTTACGGTATCTGAAATATCTTCTGCATTCTGCGCATGTCCTCCAGAAGTAACGTAAACCTCTGAGACAGAACTATCAATCTTTCCAGGGAAAGTTGGCCCAAAAACAACAATCATTTTGTACTTTGTTTACGGGCCAAAAGTTCCAATGCCGTCCTTCGCAGAATATGATACGGGGAAGGAGAGTTGCGGTGTCTGACTACTGCTATCGCCCCCATGCACACCCCCCCCTCCCCCCCCCCCCCCCCCCCCCCCCCCCCCCCCCCCACCACACCACACCCAGTGGTAAAAGAACGTGTGCTCGCGTTACAAAAAATGACAACCAACCCAAACGCAGTAGGCTGACCACTTC
The DNA here is from genome assembly GCF_028641065.1 of Leucoraja erinaceus. Lineage (NCBI taxonomy): Eukaryota > Metazoa > Chordata > Chondrichthyes > Rajiformes > Rajidae > Leucoraja > Leucoraja erinaceus. The sequence continues at coordinate 137,967 of NW_026575748.1, read as the reverse complement.
CCAGAGGATTTCGCTTGTGGGTGAAATTTTAAAATTTAAATTCAGTAGAACTTCGCATAGTAACAGAAGTAACACAAAACAGAAAGACTTGTTGAACTTTAACAGGAACAAAATGATAGACCAACGCAATATAAACTGCAGTTTTATAACCACGGCGCTTTCGCGACACTAAATAGATGCATGTTGTCATTCTAACAGTGTGCATGTAATACATTAAAATAAAGCTGGACATGCACAGTCTCTGCAGAGCAAATATAGAGACATGCCAATGGTTGAAATTACAGCTCCTACATCAGCCATTTCATTTCCTGAGGGGAACTTTTAAAGGGCAAGCGTGGTGTTCAAATGCATTTTTGATCATTTCTTCTAATCTAAAATGATCAAATGAAAAGGGGGACTTGCTAAGCAAAAAAATGGTGTAGACTCAACTAGGAATACAGAAAACTATCCATTTCTGTCTTCTGGCTAGATTCTTGTAATACGTTAGATCTCTCATTTAATGAGGAACAGATGGCAAAGCATAAAGGTAAGGATTCCTTAAACTGATTGTTTTTTATTGCGATTTTTTAAACTGCCCAAGTTGCCTGAATCTACTTTATCTTCGTATGATGCAAGATTTCCATTAAAAGCTCAAGAAACATAGAAAATAGGTGCAGCAGGAGGCCACTCGGCCCTTCGAGCCAGCAACGCCATTCATTGTGATCATGGCTGATCGTCCCCAATCAATAACCCGTACCTGCCTGCTCCCCATATCCCTTGATTCCACTAGCCCCTAGAGCTCTATCTAACTCTCTCTTAAATCCATCCAGTGATTTGGCCTCCACTGCCCTCTGTGGCAGGGAATTCCACAAATTCACAAATCTCTGGGTAAAAAAGTTTTTTCTCACCTCAGTCTTAAATGGCCTCCCCTTTATTCAAAGACTGTGTGGCCCCTGGTTCTGGACTCACCCAACATTGGGAACATTTTTTCCTGCAGCTAGCTTATCCAGTCCTTTTATAATTTTCTATGTTTCTATAAGATCCCCCTCCCCCTCATCCTTCTAAACTCCAGTGAATACAAGCCTAGTCTTTTCAATCTTTCCTCATATGACAGTCCCACCGTCCCAGGGATCAATCTTGTGAACTTACGCTGCACTGCCTCAATTACAAGGATGTCCTTCCTCAAATTTGGAGACAAACTGTATGCGATACTCCAGATGTGGTCTTACCAGAGCCCTATACAACTATGATAATGTTGCATTTAAGAAGGAACTGCAGATGCTGGAAAATCGAAGGTAGACATAAGTGCTGGAGAAACTCAGCAGGTGCAGCAGCATCTATGGAGCGAAGGAAATGGGCAACGTTTCGGGCCAAAACCCTTCCTCAGACAGATATGATAATGTTGCATTAATTTTCCACATTTATGCCACCATAAAGAACTCTGGAAGAGAACATTCTGCAGAAAAGCTAATTTCAGAGAGGCTTCAACAACCATATATTTTTGTGATAGGTCATCTGTTTATAACACCAATAAACTGCCCAATGTTTACTTTCTGTACTACAGTTCTGTAACAGACTTGTTTTAAGACATTGCGTTAATATTTCTCATCTAAAGACAGTGTTTGTGCTTGTTTCATTTGTTTGCTTTCTGTGGATCTGTGTACTACTGCCTAGACGGGGGCAGCACAGTGGTGCAGCAGTAGAGTTGCTGCCTTATAACACCAGAGGCTAGGGTTCGATCCTGGCCTCGGCTGCTATCTGTACAGTTTTTACATTTTCCTTGGTTTTCTGCCTTATTCCAAAGATGTGCAGGTACGGAGGTTAGTTGGCTTCCGTAAATGATCCCCAGTGTGAAGGATAGAACTAGTGAATGGGTGATTTCTGTTGGCGCCGACTCAGTGAGCCGAATGGTCTGTTTCCATGCTGTATCTATAAACTAAACTTAACTGAACCAGCATGTATTACCCATCGTTACTATTTGAGCTACCCTCTGGAACTGCCACAGTCCTTCTAGTAAAGTTACTCTCATAGTTCTTTTCATTAGAGTCTTCCAGGACCAGTGACAATGGAAAGCATCGTATTTCTGGGCCAGGATGGTGTTCAATTTGGATGGGAATATTCAGATGGTGATGGTCCCATCCAACTGGTAGTCATGGTGATGTTTAATTGCTCTGTGTATAGGATCCTGGGAGAAGATTTTGATTAGGGGAAGGAGCATTAATAGGCATGTGGGATAGAATTAGGGTTAGGGTCAGGTGGGGGAATGTGATTGCATTGAAAACCTGCTTGGAATGGTCTCCTTATTTGGTATATAGAGTATGGAATGTAAAAGACTGGAGATTCAGGAAGTAAGTCACTTGTGCCTGAATACACAGCCCTTGACTTGTTTCTGCTATCATGGTATTTACTGGCAGGTACAATTGACTTCCTGGTGATGCTGCCTTAAGGGCCTGTCCCACGAGCATGCGATTCCATGCGGCAAGAGCGACCAAACCAGAAGCGGGGGCCGCGCGGAGGTCGACTGAGTGACATGAAGTTCGAGCGAAGTCCACGGGAAGTTCGCGCGTGACATATGGCTGCGGGCCAGCAGGCCGTTACCGCGCGGAATATTTAATCACGGTCAGTTTTGCGGACAACTCCATACGGCTCCAGTGATCGAAGTGGGATCGGCCCCGCGAGGCTGTACAGCTCAAGCGACGACCACGTTAGGCCGTGCTTGTCGCATGCTCGTGGGAGAGGCCCGTTAGGTCGCGCTTGCCGCATGGAGTCGCATGCTCATGGGACAGGCCCTTTACAATGCTTACTGTGCCAGAGACCTGGGTTCGATCCCAACTACTCGTACTGTCTGTACAGAGTTTGGATGTTCTCCCCATGACCACGTGGATTTTCTCTGAGATCTTCCGTTTCCTCCCACATTCCAAAGGCGTACAGGTTCGTAAGTTAATTGGCTTGGTATAAACGTCAATTGTCCATAGTGTGTGTAGGATAGTGTATGTGTGCGGGGATCGCTGGGCAGTGTGGACTCGATGGGCCAAAGGGCCTGTTTCCGTGATGTATCTGTAAACTAAACTAAACAATATTTAAATTCACTAACTGTATTGCGCGTGGTTTATAACTATATAAATATTACAGGAATGTAATGTCAAAACCCAGGAAAATGTTTAGAATCATACTAAGAACAGCTTATCAGTTACACAACAATCACACCTGATACAGCCAGGAAAGTTTGCTGATTCAAAATAAAAGTTCCAAAATTGTAGGGCAAATGCATTACTTCAGAGCATTTTAGAAACCAAAATCGTCTATATTTACCCCCATTTTAATCATGGCCCACGGGGCAATATAAGATGTTCATACAATCTGAGATTAGAGCGCTTGCAGAACTAAATTGCTCGTATTAATTGTGCAATATTGCCTCATAATTTTATTTTCCTAATTGGAATCTGTTAGGAGAAAACTGTGATTAGATACGTTTTCCCAAGTTGGGAATGTTAAAGATTAGAGGGCACAGTTTTAAGAAGCAAAGGGCAAATTTTAAAGGAGAAGTGTAAGGCAAGTTTTTTCTCTTTTTTATAGAGAATGGTGGGTGATAAAACACACTGCTAGGGGTGGTGATGGAGACATAGATGATAATGACATTTAAGTGGCTTTTAGATAGGCATGGAGGGAAAGGGATCATGAGGAGTCAGCAGAAATTAGTTGACGTTGTCATGTGTAGGAAGGAACTGCAGATGCTGGTTTAAACTGAAGATAGACTCAAAAAAGCAGGAGTAACTCAGTGGGTTAGACGGCATCTCTGGAGAAAAGGAATAGGTGACATTTTGGGTCAAGACCCTTCTTCAGAAGAAGATGGGTCTGAAGATGAGTCTCGACCCGAAGCGTCACCTATTCCTTTTCTCCAGAGATGCTGTCTGATCCACTGAGTTACTCCTGCTTTTTGTGTCTAACTTGTCATTATGTTCAGTATGGACATTGTGGGCTAAAAGGCCAGTTACTATGTTGAACTATTCCGAGTTCTACATTCTACGAGCAAAGTTTACTGTTTCCTCAGTTTGATTCAATGGATTTTGAATGATGCAAATGATACACAACAACAAATGAATCTCCACCATGAATCCTGTTTCACCCAAGCACATTGTGTTTTACTTGCAGGACCCCACTCCTTCTCTATAAAGGGCCTGTCCCACTTACGTGTCCTTGGCACGCAAATTGCGCGACCTCGTGGTCGCGTTGAGGCGCACGGGCATCGTGTGGCCATGTGGGGCCGGTCCCACTGAGAAGCGCGGAGGGGTATGTAATTGTGCGCAACATCGCGCGGGGCTCCGAAATTTTAGTAGTGAACAAAATCTTTGCGCACCAACGGCCTGTCGCGTAACTGACGGCCAAAGTGGGACAGGCCCAAGACCCTGGCACGACGCAACGTCTCACCTCCAACAGCAGCAGAAGCAGGCAAACGATCGCCGAACTCGGCCTGGGGCTCACGGCCGTTGCGGTCCGGGTCCGCCACCACTTCTACTCCCAGAGCGGGGCCAAGAAAATTGAAGTTGGACACAAAATGCTGGAGTAACTCAGCGGGACCGGCAGCATCTCTGGAGAGAAGCAATGGGTGACATTTCGGGTCAAGACCCTTCTTTTCAGACTGAAGAAGAGTCTCGACACGAAACGCCACCCATTGCTTCTCTCCAGAGATGCTGCCGGTCCCGCTGAGTTACTCCAGCTTTGTGTCCATCTTCAAATTACATCACGTGCTCCAGACGGCTGTGCGTACGCATGTAATCGCGCGCGACTTTCGTGGGACCGTCGCGGCTCAACGCGACCACGAGGTCGCGTAATTTGCGTGCCATGGACACGTAAGTGGGACAGGCCCTCAACTATAATTTTTTTGCTCTTTCCCTATAACTTCCCTGCTCCAGTTTTGTGAGAGTTAGGAAGGGGGAGCAGTATTAAAATAAATGGCCATGTTTCTCTTTTAGTTATTTGGTTGTTTTTCAAAAAGGATTGAGTTCAAATTCTGAAAGTTTCAGTCAGGCAAAGACTGATTTTTTTTTTTTTTGTGGGGAACTTTAACTTTATAAACAAATGGATTTGGATCAAGTAGGAATGTTAACATTAGAAATCTGGATCACAACCAGCTTCCACCCCATCCTATTCTGATTTCAGTGGATATAGGAGAAATAACTGCATGACATTCTCCCAAGAAAATAGTTTATAATTTAAGCAGTATAATGAGTTTATGTGTCCTTTGTTTGACCATCGTTTCACATATACCTGCAACATGACATGTTTCTCAGCTCTACAAATCCTCACAGTAGTCAAATCCAGAGAAGTTCAGCTGTGTTTTGTGTTGAACCTTCAAGATGGTGGTGGAGGTCATGCACGGAGGAAAAGAATGGTGATAGTCAGCGGGCTGGGGGACAATAGACAGGTGCAGGAGCAGGCCATTTGGCCCTTCGAGCCAGCACCACCATTCAATGTGACCATGGCTGATCGTCCCCAATCAGTACCCCATTCCTGCCTTCTCCCCATATCCTCTGACTCCGCTATTTTGAAGAGCCCTATCTAGCTCTCTCTTGAAAGCATCCAGAGAACCTGCCTCCACTGCCCTCTGAGGCAGAGAATTCCACGGACTCGCCACTCTCTGTGAGAAAAGGTGTTTCCTCGTCTCTGTTCTAAATGGCTTACTCCTTATTCTTAAACTGTGGCCCCAGGTTCTGGACTCCCCCCAACATCGGGAACATGTTTCCTGCCTCTAGCGTGTCCAAGCCCCTAACAATCTTATATCGTTCAACGAGACCCACTCTCATCCTTCTAAACTCCAGAGTGTACAAGCCCAGCCGCTCCATTCTCTCAGCATATGACAGTCCCGCCATCCCGGGAATTAACCTTGTAAACCAACGCTGCACTCCCTCAATAGCAAGAATGTCCTTCCTCAAATTAGGGGACCAAAACTGCACACAATACTCCAGGTGTGGTCTCACTAGGGCTCTGTACAACTGCAGAAGGACCTCTTTGCTCCTATATTCGATTCCTCTTGTTATAAAGGCCAACATACCATTCACTTTCTTCACTGCCTGCTGTACCTGCATGCTTACAATGTGTGCCTGGTCAAGTGACTCAAACAATATACAAACACATAAATTATATATAAACTACAGATAAATCCCACAAGATAATGAAAAGAAACAGTTAATTCCAAAAAAAGACAAATGTGTAAAAATAACAATTAATAAAACAAGTCCGTGGTAGTGCAAGAGGTGATCTGTAGTTCTCTGTTGCTGAGGTAGGATTAGAATTATTCAGGTTGGTTGAAGAACCTAATAGTCGTGGGAATGTAGCTGTTCCTGATCCTGGTGGTATGGGACTCGGAGTATTTTTGCTTGTCCATGCATCTTGGTAATGGCGATCTCATATTCATTCAGGTCTGGTGATGAATCTTTGAATGTGGCACAGTCCGCTGATTCGAAGCAGTCCAGGAACAACTAGTCTGCCTCCACTGATCAGTACTTTATGGTCCTCCTCACTGGTGCTGTACTCTTCCATCTGTGTCAATAGGCAGGAAGAGAAACTACCACCAGATTTTCCAAAGTACAGTGAAGGATGGAAGAAGGGCAGACAATCCTGATGGTTTTATCGGAGCAGTGGTCGTGTGTTTAACGTATGTATCTCTCACGTTCTTCCTCAACAAGGGTCTGGTTGGGCAATACCATCTCATGTGCCCATGTTCGCGACAAGTTGGGTTGTTCGAGGCCTGATGTCGTCACGCAATCTCCCAACACCTGCGAGAAAACTCTCTGTGGACTTCTGCGATATAAACCTCCAAACTCCAGAAAGCAACAAACACTCAAGCCAGAAGAAATCAACCAGAAACTTATCTGTAATTCATTTAGTTTTGTTTAATTTATTGTCATGTGAACCGTGTTGTGTGCTAACCAGTCAGCGGAAAGACAATACATGATTACAATCGAGTCATTCACAGTGTACAGATACATGATAAACGGAATAGTCCAAGATAAGTACAACTTTACTAAGTGCCAAGTTAAGGCAGGATAAAGCCAGTTGCGTGCGATCGTTGACAGTCCAAGGGTCTCCAATGAGGTATATAGTAGTTCAGGACTTCCCTCTAGCTGTTGGTCGGATAGTTCAGTCTCTCGTACAGAGGTGGTGGTGGTAAGGGTTGAGGATACGACCTGCCTTCTCCCCATGACCTCTGACACCCGAACTTTCATTGCAAAAGGATTTGAGTATAGGAGCAGGGAGGTTCTACTGCAGTTGTACAGGGTCTTGGTGAGACCACACCTGGAGTATTGCATGCAGTTTTGGTCTCCAAATCTGAGGAAGGACATTATTGCCATAGAGGGAGTGCAGAGAAGGTTCACCAGACTGATTCCTGGAATGTCAGGACTGTCTTATGAAGAAAGACTGGATAGACTTGGTTTATACTCTCTAGAATTTAGGAGATTGAGAGGGGATCTTATAGAAACTTACAAAATTCTTAAGGGGCTGGACAGGCTAGATGCAGGAAGATTGTTCCCGATGTTGGGGAAGTCCAGGACAGGGGGTCACAGCTTAAGGATAAGGGGGAAATCCTTTAAAACCGAGATGAGAAGAACTTTTTTTCACACAGTGAGTGGTGAATCTCTGGAACTCTCTGCTACAGAGGGTAGTTGAGGCCAGTTCATTGGCTATATTTAAGAGGGAGTTAGATGTGGCCCTTGTGGCTAAGGGGATCAGAGGGTATGGCGAGAAGGCAGGTACGGGATACTGAGTTGGATGATCAGCCATGATCATATTGAATGGCGGTGCAGGCTCGAATGGCCGAATGGCCTACTCCTGCACCTAATTTCTATGTTTCTAATTAAGGAAGATGAGTGAGATACAGTTGAGTCCTTCCAGCTGCTGATTGAGTGAGTAATACCATGAGATATTGTTAGGAGTTTCGGCCCGAAACGTTGCCTATTTCCTTCGCTCCATAGATGCTGCCGCACCCGCTGAGTTTCTCCAGCAATTTTGTCTACCTTCGATTCTCCAGCATCTGCAGTTTCTTCTTGAACATGAGATATTGTTAGTTGCAGCAACTAGTTCCAAGAAGACAGTAATGGCGTGAAGCCAGCACCACACGTTGATTGATATTAAGGTCCGCCTTCAATTATACTTCAATGGCTGCACATTATTTACACTCCTCCAGCCTTACCAATGCTGTGTCTACAAGCATAGAAGTGAACAAACGCAGTTGTGTATTACTGACTTCGTTTTGACCTCCAGGGCTCCTGGTAGTGACTCTAATTTCACCCCGAGAGACAATGTTTAAGTAACTTAAAAAATTGATTGCAAGAGAGAGAAAGGGCCAATAACAATGAAAAAAATAGGTGATAGTCAGTAATGCTGTCACCTCCGACAGGATATTGTGCACTGTCACTGGTGGACTGAAATACACAGTGCGGGCTGCCATCTGAGAATAGCAATGAAACGATCCTGCTTTCTGTTGCATGGCTAATAATGCAGTCATTCCTGCCAGGATATGAAACCAAAGCCCTGTCTGTTTGTTCAGCTGAATACTAAGAATGATTTGGCCCAAGAAATTAGTAGAAATGTTTTTCTTCTGCTGGTGAAATTAATTTGTTAAAATTAATTCTGATTTTCCAACCATCTCCCGATATCCTAAATACAGAAAGGAAACTGGATACAGTTGAACGTATTCAGTTTCCAGTCTTGGACTTGGATTGTCGGCTAGCAAGTATTGGTACTTTGTATGGATCTTGCACAGTTTCCATTCAACAGACATGGAATACAATGTGACAATTGAGCCATGCCTTTGGAAATAACCCATGTAGCCCAAGACAATTATCTTCATTCGTGCTATGATGGTTATTTATTCCGTCGGAGACCAGAGTTGGTGGTATATAATATACACTGAAGTGCTTTCCCTGGCTTGGGAATGGTATGAGCTATCTGCATAACCTCAACTGGCACACATTCCTGCCTTTTGGAAAGATGAAAGGCATCGCAACCTTGTCATCTGCAAACTGTATTCATTTTTCCCATTGAAGGATATCTCATGGAGCACATTTCCAGTGTTCAAGGTTATTGATTCATAAATGTGTCTTCCACTTCTGAGTTCCCATATGAGATGTCTATGTAAATCATACACAACGCCATGTTAATTCGTTTTCACCTTTTGCCTTGCGTGGAGTCTTCTATCAGGAGGTACTTTCCTGTCACGACTAGTTAGAGTTTAGATTAGGCTGGGCTGGGATTAACCGTTGGATTATACCTAGTTTTTCAATTGTAAATTTGTTGTTTTACTTCGAAGTCACGTGAGTGACTACGTGAAGAAGCCCACCAGCCCGCATGCGCGTCAATACTTCTAACGCATGGCGCGCGACTGGCTGGGAGAAGCGTCGCTCCTCCAGCGGTAAGTTTAAAACCTTGCAGGTAAGTTTCAAACTTATTCCGAGGTCGTTTTTTGGTGAAAAATTCTCGTTACAGAGTTCCAATTGCTGAATGGATGAAGAAACACAACAATCACAAATCCCTCCAACCCCTAATCTCTCAAGATGGATACTTGTTTTATCATTAAGATGTACTGGATCCAATTTGTTCACTGACCTCAATCCACTTCAAATGGCCATCTATAGATATTAAGGTATCAACGCCCTTCTCACAATACGTCGCAGCGGCCTCTGCAGTCCGTCTGTATTTTTATTATTTTTTGTCTCGTTTGAATGTAGTTTTTATTTATTTTTTTGTGTGTGGGGGGCAGGGGGTGGGGGGAAACTTAAAAAAATCTATCCCCTGCACGGAGAACCCGACCTTTTCACTGTCGTGTCTCCGTTGTCGTTGGGGCTGCAACGTGGAGCGGCCTCCGGCAGGAACGACCTGGGGCTCCAGTCGCGGAGTGGCGGAGCTACTCACCATCGCGGAGCTGGCCGAGTCCGGAGCGGGAGGAGCGGTGGTGGCGCGCTGCTGCGACCCGACCCCGGGGATTCGGAGGCTCCAACTGCAGGTCTGGTGGACAGTGACACCGGGAGCCTGCAGGTCCCTGCTGGGAGACCGCTTTTCGGGGCTTCTGCAACGGCGACTTCACCCGCCCGAGTTGCAGGGTTGAAGATTACTTGGAGCGGGGCCTTACATCATCGCCCGGCGTGGCTCGGAATGGATGCGGGACTTTGCTAGCGCCCGCCGGGGGCTCCAACAACAAGACCTGGAGCGGGACCTTGCATCACCTGGCGCGATGTTAATGGCCGCGGGACAATTGCCATCTCCAGCCGGGGGCTTTGACTCTGACATCGGGAGGGGAATGGGGAGTACAGGGGAGAGAAGTCTTTGCCTTCCATCACAGCGAGGAGGAGATGCGCTGTGATGGATGTTTGTGTAAATTGTGTTGTGTCTTGGTTCTTGTGTGTATGACTGCAGAAACAACATTTCGTTTGAACCCCAATGGGGTTCAAATGACAAATAAATTGTATTGTAATAATCAACATGTGCTCTGAAAACTCTTTATGCATTATTTCCAGTTCCCCAGTGCCGGCTTCAGCGGTTTGGCTCAGTAATCATGATAGATTGTATACTTATCTGCCAGCTCTTTGATATCGTTATCAAACATTAGCCAATAAAAAAAAAAAGTTATTGCCTTCCCAGTGCCAGAATGCTCAGTGTGAAGATTTTGTAAAATCTATCTTCTCAATGTGCTTGGTATGACAGCTCAGTAATCTACTTTAATCCCTGCTTCATCACCAAATTAAATCTTATGAACACAACAGTCTCAATTCCTCATCTAGGGATTGTCTGAGTTTTACTATTATTCATTCTTCATTCAATTTATTTTTAAGTCTTTTCACCCATCACCTTTTCTGTAATGGGAGATCGACCCCAACTATGATCTTACGGAAACCATGACAACGTTGCACAATTGCCTTTGGCTTCAAATGGTTACATTCAGCCTTATAATCATGTTGAGAAAAGACAATGGCCCGTCTTTGTGTCCTTCAACAGAACCGTTGTCAATATTGTGTAGGAAGGAACTGCAGATGCTGGTTTAAACCGAAGAGAGACACAAAATGCTGGAGTAACTCAGCGGGACAGGCAGCATCTCTGGAGAGAAGGAATGGGTGATGCTTCTGGTCTTGATGTGAAATGTCACCCATTCCTTCTCTCCAGAGATGCGCTCCTGTCCTGCTGTTGTCAATATTGTTGACATAGAACTGGGAAATACAAACAATGGCAAAGTAAGAGGAATTGATGAAACATTTAAAATCCAAAGAGAATTCTTGGCTACCCTCTCTGAATTTCAGCATAAATTTATTTCAGTGTAGTTTAATTTAGCCTAGTCTAGCCTAGTCTAGTCTAGTTCAGTTTAGAGATACAGACCCTTTTTGCCCTGTAAGTCAGCGTTGACAAACAATTACCCGTACACTAATTCTGTTATCCAAGTTTTACATCTACACACAAAGAGCAATCTACAGAACCCAATTAACCTACAAACCTGCACGTCTTTGGGATGTGGGAGGAAACTGGAGCATCCGGAAGAAACCCATGCAGTCACAGGGCGAATGCGCAAACTCTACGCAGACGGCAACCAATGTCAAGATCGAACCCAGATCTCTGGCACTGTGAAGCAGCAAGTGTACCACTGCACCACTCCTTTACTCATAGAAACATAGAAATTAGGTGCAGGAGTAGGCCATTCGGCCCTTCGAGCCTGCACCGCCATTCAATATGATCATGGCTGATCATCCAACTCCGTATCCCGTACCTGCCTTCTCTCCATACCCTCTGATCCCCTTAGCCAGAATTTCCACATCTAACTCCCTCTTAAATATAGCCAATGAACTTGCCTCGACTACCCTCTGTGGCAGAGAGTTCCAGAGATTCACCACTCTCTGCGTGAAAAAAAGTTCTTCTCATCTCGGTTTTAAGGATTTCCCCCTTATCCTTAAGCTGTGACCCCTTGTCCTGGACTTCCCTAACATCGGGAACAATCTTCCTGCATCTAGCCTGTCCAACCCCTTAAGAATTTTGTAAGTTTCTATAAGATCCCCTCTCAATCTCCTAAATTCTAGAGAGTATAAACCAAGTCTATCCAGTCTTTCTTCATAAGACAGTCCCCTGACATCCCAGGAATCAGTCTCTGGTGAACCTTCTCTGCACTCCCTCTATGGCAATAATGTCCTTCCTCGGATTTGGAGACCAAAACTGTACGCAATACTCCAGGTGTGGTCTCACCAAGACCCTGTACAACTGCAGTAGAACCTCCCTGCTCCTATACTCAAATCCGGGAGGGATACTCCTTCATCAATCAATCAATCAATCAACCTTTATTGTCATCGTGCAAAGCAACAGTTGTACAGTGCAAAACGAGAAGGCGTTTCCCAGGGAATACCAGAGCATCACACATAAAACTTAAACATTTCACACATAAATAAAAACAATTAAAACAATCCAGCCCCTGATTAAAAAAACAGTTAAAAAGAGCAGGTAAAAAACAGCAACATTAAAATACAAGTAAAAACTGTCATGAATTGTCCAGGGCAGCTGATTTAAGTGGCCAGTGCCAGAGTTGTTATTAAATTGTCAGTGCAAAAAAGCAGCAGAATCAGGTGGAGTGACTGTTTAGCAGCCTCACAGCCTGTGGCAGGAAGCTGTTTAGCAGTCTGGTTGTCCGAGCTTTGATGCTACGGTATCTCTTGCCTGATGGCAGGGGATCTAGATGTGTGTGGAGGGGGTGCAGTCTGTCCTTTGCTGTGCTCTGAGCTTTTTTCAGGCAGCGGCTCTGGAACAGTTCTTGTACCAAGGGTAGGGAGACGCCAATGATCCTCTCTGCTCCCCTCACTACCCTCTCCATGCAGCCTGTAAAGCAAATGCTAACTGGCTGCATTCAGCCTAGTGTGTGCAATTCCACTCGTCACCAATGCAAGGTGTGGATGGTTTGAAGAGGGTGCAGAGCAGGTTTACCACCATGCTGTCAGGATAAGAGTATTAGCGATAAGGAGATATTAGGCAAACTGATTGTTTTCTTGCAGTTTCAGAGGTTAAGGGAAGATCTGATTGGTATATAAAATTAGAAGAGGTATAGATAAGGTCAACAGTTAAAATCTTTCTCCCAGGGTGGAAACGGAGATGCTTGGTGCAAATTTTTGATTAACGTTGCCTGGAACATGCTGCTTAGGGTAGTGGTGGAAGCTGATATGATAGTGGTGTTTAAGAGGCATTCAGATAGGTGCACATATATGCAGAAAATGTAGTGATATGGATTACTTACAGACTATAGGGATTTGTTTAATTTGATATCAGGATCAGCAACTATGTGGCTTATCATTATGTTTCCCCAGCCTCGCATGGCCCAATTTTATCTTCTCCACAACATACAGAAAAACAGAACTGTCCTGGTAGACCCATTGTTTCATCTTGTTCATGTCCCACCAAATTAATTTCCACATACCTTGACTCCATCCTATCCTCCTGGTCCAATCCCTCCCTACCTATGTCCTAGACACCTCACATGCTCTTCGTCTCCTCAATGACTTCCTTTTTCCAGCCCCCACTACCTCATCTTTACTATGGATGTCTAGTCACTCTACACCTCCATCCCCCACCAGGAATGACTTAAAGCCCTCCGTTTCTTCCTTGACCGCAGAACCAGCCAGTTTCCACGTACTAATACACCCCTCCGCCTAGCAGAGCTGGTCCTCGCCCTTCTCCTTTGCCTCCTCTCACTTCCTCCAAATCCAAGGCGTAGCTATGGGCACTCGCATGGGCCTCAGCTATGCCCGCTTCTTTGTAGGGTACGTCGAACAATCACTGTTCCAGGCGTACACAGGCCCTATCCCCGAACTCTACCTCCGTTACACTGAAGTCTGCATTGGTGCTACCTCCTTGAGACTCTTGAAAGGCGCCCATAAATAAAATTTATTATTATTATTACCTCCTGCACCCATGCAGAACTCACTGACCTCATCAACTTCACCACCAATTTCCATCCTGCACTCAAATTCACTTGGACCATCTCCGACATCTCCCTACCGTTTCTAGATCTCACAGGAAACAGACTACTGACCGACATACACTAAAAACCTACTGACTCCCATAGCTATCAAGACTACATTTCTTCCCACCCTGCTTCCTGTAAAAATTCTATCCCCTACTCACAATTCCTCCGTCTATGCCGCATCTGCGCCCAGGATGAGGTTTTCCATACTAGGGTATCAGAGATGTCCTCATTCTTTAAGAAACAGGGGTTCCCCTCTTCCATTATAGATGAGGCTCTCACTAGGGTCTCCTCGATATCCCGCAGCTCCGCTCTTGCTCCCCCTCACCCCATTCATACAAGGACAGAGTCCCCCTTGTCCTCACCTTCCACCCCATCAGCCGTCGCAAACAGCATATAATCCTCCAACACTCGCCTCCTCCAATGTGATCCAAATACTGGTCACATCTTCCCATTTCCACCCCTTTCTGCTTTCTGCAGAGACCGTTCCCTCCGAAACTCCCTGGTCAACTCGTCCCTTCCAACCCAAACCACCCCCTCCCCAGGTACTTTCCCCTGCAACACCTGTCGCTTTACCTCCCCCCACGACTCCATCCAAGGACCCAAACAGTCTTTCCAGGTGAGGCAGAGGTTCACCTGCACCTCCTCCAACCCCAGGTGTCAACTTCTCTATATCGGCGAGACTAAGCGCAGGCTCGGCAATCGTTTCGCTGAACACTCCTGCTCAGTCCATCTTAACTTATTTGATCTCCCGGTTGCTCATCACCTCAACTCCCCCTCCCATTCCCAATCTGACCTTTCTGTCCTGGGCCTTCTCCATTGTCAGAGTGAGGCCCAGCGCAAATTGGAGGAACAGCACCTCATATTTTGCTTGGGTAGTTTACCCCCCAGCGGTATAAACATTGATTTCTCTAACTTCAAATAGCCCTTTGCTTTCCCTCTCTATCCCCTCCCCCTTCCCAGTTCTCCCACCAGTCTTACTGTCTCCGACTACATTCTATCTTGGTCCCGCCCACTTCCCTGACATCAGTCTGAGGAAGGGTCTCGACCCAAAATGTCACCCATTCCTTCTCTCCAGAGATGCTGCCTGTCCAACCGAGTTACTCCAACATTTTGTGTCTACCTTCGATATAAACCAGTATCTGTAGCTATTTATTACACATTTTGTGGCTCAAATAGTCTGTTCCTGTACTCTACAGTTCAGAGTTTTTATTTAGTTTTAATGCGATTCTGTGTATATCATCACAGATTTTATGACTGTTACTGGATTCTCCACAGCAGGTTGCTACATGAGTGGTCTTGCTTACTCTGTGGTTCTCTGCATGGATCTTGCTCAGTTAGTAGCTCAATGAATTAATCACGTGAAGTAAGAGTCAAGTCAAGTCAAGTTTATTTGTCACATACACATACGGGATGTGCAGTGAAATGAAAGTGGCAATGCTCGCGGACTTTTGTGCAAAAGACAAACAACAAAACAACCAAACAAATTATAAACACAATCATAACACACATATTCTTTTACATAATAAATAATGGAAGGAAAAAACGTTCAGTAGAGTTAGTCCCTGGTGAGATAGGCGTTTACAGTCCGAATTGCCTCTGGGAAGAAACTCCTTCTCAACCTCTCCGTTCTCACCGCATGGCAATGGAGGCGTTTGCCTGACCATAGCAGCTGGAACAGTCCGTTGCAGGGGTGGAAGGGGTCTCTCATGATTTTGTTTGCTCTGGAGTTGCACCTCCTGTTGTATAGTTCCTGCAGGGGGGCGAGTGAAGTTCCCATAGTGCGTTCGGCCGAATGCACTACTCTCTGCAGAGCCTTCTTGTCCTGGGCAGAGCAATTCCCAAACCAGATGGTAATATTCCCGGACAAGATGCTTTCCACCGCCGCTGCGTAGAAGCACTGGAGGATCCTCAGAGACACTCTGAAGTTCCTCAATTGCCTGAGGTGGTAAAGGCGCTGCCTTGCCTTACTCATGAATGCTGAGGCGTGTGATGCCCATGTCATATCCTCGGTGATGTGGACTCCCAGATATTTAAAACAGTTCACCCTATCCACAGGATCCCCATTTATCCTCAATGGAGTGTACGTCCTCGGATGATGTGCCCTCCTAAAGTCCATGATCAGCTCCAAGAGATAGTATATCCTATGGTTCACAGGATATTGTGAGGAGATATTTATTGGGACTTGGTTGTTGTAAGCACCTTGTCCAAAGTAATATTGTCATTGCCCCAGTAGAGTACATCAATCAGCCATCCCATGAAATGTGGACTCATTTCTCTACCAATACAAGATACTAGATACATTTATTTGTTACATGTGCCAGATGGCACAGTGAAATATGATCACCATACAGCCCTACAATAAAATAAAGACCACAACACACGATAGAGTTCAACATAAAACATCCCCACACAGCAGAATCAAATGTTTCCCACTGTGAGGGAAGGCACCAAAGTCAGTCTCTTCCTCGATGTTCACCCATGGTTGGGGCCTCTGAAGCCCTCCTGCAGGCACTCTGCAGGCCCAACGCTCCGGAGCACCAAACGGCGATCCAGGTAGGTATCGCCCACTCGTCGGTGAATCCAGCGACGCTGTTGTGGCTCTGTTCTGGTCCGCGGTCTCCGGTAGGAAAGGTCGCTCCGACCGAGCTGATAGGCTGCGAGGAGGGGGAGGGGGGGGGACGCGACTCGGAGAAATAGTCGCGTCCCCGCCAGGAAGCGACGAAGAAATGGTTTCCCTCTTACCCTACCCCCCTCCCCCACATAGAAAAGCTAAAGTAACCCCAAAACAAACAGTTTAGACAAACTAAAATTAAAAAAAGGGAAAAAACGGACAGGCTGTAGCCAGAGACACCTTCAATGCAGCGCCCCTTGTTGTTCTATAGGCTCCAAATACAAATACACTGACAATTATATTCCATTGTGGAAATAATACATCTTCTGACAGATATCTCAGAATTCCATTGTCCAAGCTGTATGGCTTGGATTTTAATGATGTTTAATGAGTTGTCAGGAAGAGCAAGTTCATCGTTTCACCACTGGGAACATTTATTAGAAATGTTGACATTCAGTATTTTCAAAAGATTAATTGCCATATTTTTCAATGGTCGAATTAGAAATACAGCCAACATTGGAAAGATAATGGTTAGTTCATCCAATAACCAAAAAATAATTTCACTGGAATATAGAAAAATACAGAACATGAGGTTGATCATCTATTATGTTTTTACTTTTATTTGGAAGACGTACCTAATGTCCATACCTTTTTTTTGGAAAGCCCAAAATTTGGTTTTGGATCTGTTTCCACAACTCTTTTAGGACAGTGCGTTCCAGATCTGTGTCAATTAATTTCTCCTCACCTTGCCTTGGATTATTTTACTTTTGACAAAGTGCTTTTTCAACCTAGTCCCAATAAATATCTCCTCACAATATCATAGAAACATAGAAAATAGGTGCAGGAGTAGGCCATTCGGCCCCTACACCGCCATTCAATATGATCATGGCAGATCATCCAACTCAGTATCCTGTACCTGCCTTCTCTCCATACCCCTTGATCCCTTAAGCCACAAGGGCCACATCTAACTCCCTCTTAAATATAGCCAATGAACTGTGGCCTCAACTACCTTCTGTGGCAGAGAATTCCACAGATTCACCACTCTCTGTGTGTGAAAAAAAATTTTTTTTCATCTCGGTCCTAAAAGTTTTCCCCCTTATCCTTAAACTGTGACCCCTTGTTCTGGACTTCCCCAACATCGGGAACAATCTTCCTGCATCTAGCCTGTCCAACCCCTTAAGAATTTTGTAAGTTTCTATAAGATCCCCCCTCAATCTTCTAAATTCTAGCGAGTACAAGCCTAGTCTATCCAGTCTTTCTTCATATGAAAGTCCTGACATCCCAGGAATCAGTCCGGTGAACCTTCTCTGTACTCCCTCTATGGCAAGAATGTCTTTCCTCAGATTACGAGACCAAAACTCAGATTAGGAGACCAAAACTTCAGATCCTGTGAGCCATAGAATGTGCACAACCTACTTAATGGGTCACTAACTGAACAGGGTCCATTTACTGTCACTTAAGGGCCTGTCCCACTTACATGTCCGTGGCACGCTAATTACGCGACCTCGTGGTATGACCGCGGGGAGCCGGTCACACTGAGAAACACAGAGGGATATGTAGTTGTGCGAGACATCGCGCGGAGCTCTGAAATTTTTGTAGTGAACGAAATCTTCGTGCGCCAACGGCCTGTCGCGGAACTGACAGCCAAAGTCAACTTCATTCGACCGCACAGTCATCTGGAGCGTGTGACGTCATTTGAAGTTGGACACAAAATGCAGGAGTAACTCAGCGGGACCGGCAGCATCTCTGGAGAGAAACAATGGGTGACGTTTCGTGTCGAGACTCTTCTTCAATCTGAAAAGAAGGGTCTTGACCCGAAACGTCACCCATTGCTTCTCTCCAGAGATGTTGCCGGTCCCGCTGAGTTGCTCCTGCATTTTGTGTCCATCTTCAATTTTCTTGGCCCCGCTCTGGGAGTAGAAGTGGGGGCGGATCCGCACCGCAATGGCCGTGAGCCCCAGGTTGAGTTCGGCGATCGTTTGCCCGCTTCTGCTGCTGTTGAAGGTGATACGTTGCATCGCGCCAGGGTCTTGGGCCTGTCCCACTTTGGCCGTCAGTTCCGCGACAGGCCGTTGGCGCGCGAAGATTTCGTTCACTACAAACATTTCGGAGCACCGCGCGATGTCGCGCACAACTACATACCCCTCCGCGCTTCTCAGTGGGACCGGCCCCGCGCGGCCATACGATGCCCGTGCGCCTCAACGCGACCACCAGGTCGCGTAATTTGCGTGCCAAGGACACGCAAGTGGGACAGGCCCTTAACTGTGCAGGATTCATTCATTGAGCTACGAACTGAGCAGGATCCATTCGTAGAACCACAAAGTAAGCAAGACCACTTTTAAATTCTGTGGTACTGACTCCACTGCCACTAAAAACAGCTTATCCAAAAATGTACTCTATCAATACCCTTTTCATTAAAAACAAAGTTCCCTACCCTCTTCCAATGCAAATTTTAAATGAACTGTGACAGTCTGAAGACAGGATTCCAGCCACTCTTGAAAATATGTTAAATTGAACCACACACACTCAAACACATGTTCACTGAAATGGGCACCTACATATAATTTTAAAGGCTGACTTTGAATTCCTTTTACTTTATATTTTCACTGCCTGGCAAATCACCATGCTGATCAAAAATTGGACTTCATTAATTTACTCTCTGAGTAAAGAAGTTCCCCCTCATGTTACCCCTAAACTTCTGTCCCTTAATTCTGAAGTCATGTCCTCTTGTTTGAATCTTCCCTATTCTCAAAGGGAAAAGCTTGTCCACATCAACTCTGTCTATCCCTCTCATCGTTTTAAAGACCTCCATCAAGTCCCCCCTTAACCTTCTGCGCTCCAGAGAATAAAGACCTAACTTATTCAACCTATCTCTGTAACACAGCAGCTACAATGAAATAAAGTCTGTAAATTATTCTTGAATATCTTTCCCATGTGTAATTGTCTACAGTGATTCAAACTATACTTAATCTTCAGCATTTCTATTGCATTCAGCAGCAATATGACGTTGATTGACAAAATGTGCCTTTGTTGAGAGAGATAGATCAGTTTCAAAGGCAAATGGACAAATAAATGAAATTGTTTGAAGAATGGCTCTTTTACATGAGTAAGCATGTAACTGGCAAATCAAAGTTGGAGCAGAATGAACATAACTATATCAATGAAGGTGGTAGACAGAAAAAACGGGTCAGCTTATCACAACACATGCAGTAGATCATTTAATCCCATGTTAAACGCAAGGAGACTACACAGAGAACTATCCAGCCGCACATTATGCCATAATACCAGAACAGGCTTTTGTTTCCCAATTAATGTCCACGAAGAAAGTTTTTGACCAAAAATGTCAATTTAACTTTTTCCTTTATGTAGCCTGATCTTCTTGTTGTCACTTCTACATTTTCTGATATTCTTTCAGATTTCTAGTTTTTGAATTTCACTGGGACATTGGACAGGATGGCTCTGCTGCTTGCAGTGTGAAGGAAATGAGTCTGATTCTGCCCTCAAATTGTTAACTTTTGTTTTAGGTTGCTGCTTTCATTCTCTTACCCCCCTCCCCCCCCACCCCCCCCCCCCCCTCCCCCCCCCCCCCCCCCCCCCCACCTCCCCCCCCCCCCCCCCCCCTCCCTTCCCCCAAAACCGCCCCCCCCCTTTCCACCCTTTTTTTTTTTTTTTTTTTAAATCAAAAAATTTATTCAATTATTAAAAAATAATATTTACACTACAATAAAACAAGCCAGAACCCACCACCATAAATACAATACAAACATATATCCATAATAAACTATTATACAATTATGATACAATCCGTATTGAGGATACATTCAACACCCTGCGGAGCCCAGCGGTCCCGGAACTCCCTCAGGGTGCCCACAGACAGGGCGTATTCCCTTTCTAACCCCACCCGGGCACGGACGTATCCCCGGAACAAGCTCTCATCTTGACCATTTGTGCTCAGTGACTCCTTTCAGACAACTATCTAGTCTGTAGTCTCCTTGCCTTTAACATGGGATTGTTGGCTTATGCAGTGGTGCCATGTGCTGGCAGACGTGCCTGCATTATTGTTTAGTACTTGCTTTATGGATGTTTACTACAAGTTGGGGTGTACACTGAGATTATTAATTATGCAGAATTATAAATATGCTGGGCACATAGTTACCATCTCAATTTAAATAATGAATCATTCTCTATTTACCATCGGTTTCCCAATACTTCCTGATCTTGTGAATACTCGACTACAATCAAAATGTTCCTTGACATTTTATTATCTTTCAAAAATCTAATATTCTGTGAAAAATATACATCTTCTAGCGCTGGGATGCATCCTCAGTGATGTGACTTGGGGTCATCGGGTGTTTCGGGTCTTGCGTCCCAGCAGCAACCGCCCACGGATCAGCCATCTTGGTAACCACTCTGCAGGGGTTGAGAGACTCTAGTGCGTGGAGGTACTGGGCTCTGTGGGGTGAGTCCTGGCTGGACTCCTCCTGCGCCTCACCAGGTTCAAGGCCTGTGCGCTGCACCTCTTTCTCAATCTCCGACACTTTGTGATACTTCAACTTACTTTATTTCTCTGCCAGGTAGATACAAATGCTGGAAAAAACTCGGCGGGTGAGGCAGCATCTATGGAGCAATGGAATAGGTGACGTAGTTCTCTGCCAGGTCTCCTTTGCTGCTAATGGAGCAGGCTGTGCAGATGGCCAGACATTAGTTCTGTGTTCTTATACAAGTTAACTGAAGTTCACAGGAAGGCACAGTTCTTGAGTCCAGTTGAGCATAGTTGTGTGGAATGCTTTGGAGATAAATTACACACAGATCTCTCCATTCATTTATGTCAGAGGAGGAAATTGAGGCAGGTACTACAATCACAACATGTAATAAACATTTGGACAGGTACACGGATAAGATAGCTTTAGAGGGACATGGGCCAAACGCAGGTGGGACTAGTGTAGATGGGGTATATTGATCGACATAAGGCATGTTGGGCCCAAGGTGTGCCCCACACTGTGCAACCACAACTCTATGACTCTAGTAGTGATTGTGGCCCAACCTGTATACATCTGGTATACAGCATCAATCATCAGAAAGACTACTTGTGTTCAGAGGTATGTTGATTTGTTGAATGACCTGAAGTCAGATGGTTCTGAACAGAGTGTAGACAATAAGTGACTGATAATGAAATGTGAATAGTATGTCTGTCATTGGGTTAGCATTTGGAGTGATACATAATTCCTCTGTAGCTGATGGAGTACATTCAGATTTGGGGTAGCTGGACCCATCTTCAAATTGTCCCATTTAGTAAGGCGGAAAGGCCACAATTCCCAATAACATAACATTTGCATCACCATTGCACTTAAACAGGTTTGTCTGCCAAAACTCACTATATATGAAGGCAAAGTGCCAAATGTCATTCCTCTCTATCAGCTTCCATCCTTGCTTTATTTTCCTCTCATACTCTAAGAAATCACTAACATGTGATTGCAAATTGCTAGCCACAAAGGATTTGGTGTAAAGTCTACAGCCTGAGTTTGTGCTGGAATGGAATATTTAAGGTCATGTCAATTACATGCAAATTGTGGACCCACGTGGCTTCAAGTCGCATGTTCCACTTGCCTTGCTGGAATGAGTCTTTGCTACTAAATGCTGAGAAAGTTGTTACTAATTTTCAATCGTGCCACTCAGTTCCAAATGACTGGATTTGGTTCATGAAAATGTCAACGAATGGAGTGGAATAGCTGCTCGAGTGATATTCTTATTTGTAATTCTGAAAACCAAAACAAAAACAATTTTAATACAATGAATATACTGTCTGAGATGCACAATAGTCTGGAGAAGTGCTGGCCACATTTGGTTCTGCTTCCCCCATGGGAGCCATTGCAGAAGTTCGTAAATCTGCTCCGAAATAGCAATCCAGGCAGATGGCCAACACATGCACGATACAAGGGGAATATAAGGGGAAAAGTGATCTGTCAAAGGAAGGTGGCGCTGAGATAATAAGATCTTCCATGTATTTATAAATAGTGGAGTCGAGGAATATTTTGGCACCATGCACAACTCAAGGGTTTTTCAGAAATTACGAGCAATCGATTTAACAGATATTTAAGCGATTGCAGAAATGATTGTTGCAGGACTCGCACAAGGCTTTACTGCTGCCAAGGTGTCAGCTTTGGCTCAGTGATAGACCTCGTTCCTCTGAGTTGAAAGGTTGTCGGTTCAAGCTCCACTCCAGAGACTTAATGTAGGCAGACATTTTTTTTCTGCAGACTGAGGGAGAAATTCGAATGAGGTGCTAAAGTTAAGCTCAGTTTCACAATTAAAAAAAAATAGCAAATCAAGGAAGAGTAGCTAAAAACAAATTAGCTGCAAAGAGTGATTGTTTTTTTTCTCTTTTGCCTCATTGCTGGGGTTGTTGGCAAGAAAAAACATTTATCACCCATCCCTTATTGTCTTGTGAAGGAGTGAGCGACTGTTCTTCGCGAACTGCTGCAGTAAATTTGGGAATGAGTAGAACATTTGTTGAAGGAGTGAAAACAATGGGTATTTGTTGGAGGAGCCCTGTCACAGTAGACTGGATCAGTAGCCTCAGGGATCAGTGCGGGGATCCTACTGTTTCTAATTTGTATCAAAGTCTTAGAGTTAAAACCCTTCATGCAAATTGATCAAACATGAAGATAACTAATCTGTGAAAGATACTGGAATGGAGAAAATAGATCAGAAATTACAGAACGAATTGGATACAATATGTGGAGCGAGTGGAATAGTAACAGATGGAATGTGATACAGACATGGTAAAGTACTCACAAAGGAAGGAAAATACATCATTTCTTTACACGGTGGTGAAATAGTTATGGATGAGGTTGAAAGAGGCGTAAGAGTCTTAGTGGACTTGAAGCTCAGCATGTCAAAACAATGTGCAGCAGCAATCAACAATGCCAATAGAATGCTGGACTATATTACAAAACAATTGAATATATGTCAGAGGCAGTCATGATCAAATTTTGCAGTGATGTTGTCAGGCAATATGGTGGGAAATGTATCTAGTTCTGGTCAACGAGTAAAAAGAATGATTTGCAATTACACAGTGAACTCAGGACATCGAAAACAGCAACTCTTTGAAGAGTAACGGGGACAGTTTCTCATCCCACCAAATATAACGGGGCCTAATTCAAGTTCAGGTTCAAGTTCAAGTGAGTTTATTGTCGTGTCCCTGATAGGACAATGACATTCTTGCTTTGCTTCAGCACAACACAAGATAGTAGGCATTGACTACAAAACAGATCAGTGTGTCCATATACCATTATATAAATATATACACACATGAATAAATAAATTGATCAAGTGCAAATAACAGATTATGGGC
Organism: Leucoraja erinaceus; assembly: GCF_028641065.1. Lineage (NCBI taxonomy): Eukaryota > Metazoa > Chordata > Chondrichthyes > Rajiformes > Rajidae > Leucoraja > Leucoraja erinaceus. The sequence continues at coordinate 114,036 of NW_026575748.1, read as the reverse complement.
TATTAAAGTTCAGAGTTGTGGCCGAGCCAAGTTTAATAGCCTGATGGCTGTGGGGAAGTAGCTATTCCTGAACCTGGTTGTTGCAGTCTTCAGGCTCCTGTACCTTCTACCTGAAGGTAGCAGGGAGATGAGTGTGTGGCCAGGATGGTGTGGGTCTTTGATGATACTGCCAGCCTTTGTGAGGCAGCGACTGCGATAGATCCCCTCGATGGAAGGGAGGTCAGAGCCGATGATGGGGCAGACAGTGATATTGAATGAATAGACTTAGAATGCATTAAGAAGTCTGCATGTTTTTGGTTTTGAATATTTTTTTTTTCAATCAGAATGATGTTTATTTTTGATTTTTTTTTTAATGGATGTGGGAGTGTTGGTGGTGGTGGGGTGAACCCAGTTTCATTGGTACAATGGTGAGCATTCAAGAATAATGACATGATTACCAGATAATATTCTATAGTGAAGTTGATTGCCGGCTAAATATCTGCCAACTGGGATAATTCCTCTGCGCTTTTAAGACCTTTTATATAGAAACATAGAAACATAGAAATTAGGTGCAGGAGTAGACCATTCGGCCCTTCGAGCCTGCACCGCCATTCAATATGATCATGGCTGATCATCCAACTCAGTATCCCGTACCTGCCTTCTCTCCATACCCTCTGATCCCCTTAGCCACAAGGGCCACATCTAACTCCCTCTTAAATACAGCCAATGAACTGGCCTCGACTACCCTCTGCGGCAGAGAGTTCCAGAGATTCACCACTCTCTGTGTGAAAAAGGTTCTTCTCATCTCGGTTTTAAAGGATTTCCCCCTTGTCCTTAAGCTGTGACCCCTTGTCCTGGACTTCCCCAACATCGGGAACAATCTTCCTGCATCTAGCCTGTCCAATAAGTTTCTATAAGATCCCCTCTCAATCTCCTAAATTCTAGAGAGTATAAACCAAGTCTATCCAGTCTTTCTTCATATGACAGTCCTGACATCCCAGGAATCAGTCTGGTGAACCGTCTCTGCACTCCCTCTATGGCAATAATGTCCTTCCTCAGATTTGGAGACCATAAACTGTACGCAATACTCCAGGTGTGGTCCCACCAAGACCCTGTACAACTGCAGTAGAACCTCCCTGCTCCTATACTCAAATCCTTTTGCTATGAAAGCTAACATGCCATTCGCTTTCTTCACTGCCTGCTGCACCTGAATGCCTACTTTCAATGACTGGTGTACCATGACACCCAGGTCTCGCTGCATCTCCCCTTTTCCTAGTCGGCCACCATTTAGATAATAGTCTGCTTTCCTGTTTTTGACACCAAAATGGATAACCTCACATTTATCCACATTATACTGCATTTACTGCATTTACTGCATTATACTGTAATTTGCTCTTGTGCTTAGATATGTCGATAAGGACTTGAATGCATGCTCTGTCAGCTGCAAGAAATAGATGAAGGAGACACTGAACAAATTGCACAAAGTTAGCTGGTCATCTCCCTCTCCATCCATCTATCCCTCTCCTTCTCCCTATCCCTCTCCACCCCACTGCCCCAATGCAAAGCAGTTTCCTCCTTTCTCAGGAATGAGCAATATCTGATTTATTCGAAAAATAGGCATGATTCCGAATAAAGAATCTACACAAAACAAAAAATGTGCTATATTCTCAATACATTCTTAGTGCATGCATTCAACATTGCTAGTGTTATGCCCAGTATTAACACTTTCTTTAAACATATTGCACCATTGCCTCAACTATGGCGCGCTGGGGTAATATCCTTCCCTTGAAGAAGGGTTTTGGCCCGAAACGTTGCCTATCTCCTTCGCTCCATAGATGCTGCTGCACCCGCTGAGTTTCTCCAGCATTTTTATGTGTACCTTCGATTTTCCAGCATTTTAGGACACAGAATGAGTAACATTAACATTGTAACACTGTATTCCTGACAACATTTTAACTTCAGCCCCCCTTCAGTCTGAAGAAGGGTTTCGGCTTGGTTTACTACTTTTTGATCATTCTCTCAAAAGGAACTTTGCCAAAGGCCTTACTGAATGTAATGTATACAATCTCAATAGCACCACAACCCTTTGTCATTTTCTCAAATAATTCATTCACTTTAGTCAGATAGGATCTTTCTTTTACAAAACTCTACTGCCAATCTTTATTAAACCCTGCCTTTAGACCCTGCTTCCCCAAGTATAGATTAAACCAGTGCTTCACGATTTTCTTCCAATAAATTCCTTTACAACCTGCTGGTCGCAGAAGATTTGAACATTTCCTGTACGAGTCACAGCAAATTCCTGTCTTGCCTCCTATTGCAGCCTGCAATACATCTCATCATACATCTTGGAGGATCTATCCACCTCAACACACATTAACACATCTAATAGCTCTACAATGGTAATTTATTCCAGAATTTCATTATTTACCCTCCCTGAATTCTTCAAATACATTGTCATTCTCCATAGTAAATACAGATGAGAAGTATTCACTGGGTTAAGGGGTTGGACGGGCTAGATGCAGGAAGATTGTTCCCGATGTTGGGGAAGTCCAGAACAAAGGGTCACAGTTTAAGGATAAGGGGGAAGTCTTTTAGGACCGAGATGAGAAAAATATTTTTCACACAGAGAGTGGTGAATCTGTGGAATTCTCTGCCACAGAAGGTAGTTGAGGCCACAGTTCATTGGCTATATTTAAGAGAGAGTTAGATGTGGCCCTTGTGGCTAAGGGGATCGGGGGTATGGAGAGAAGGCAGGTACGGGATACTGAGTTGGATGATCAGCCATGATCATATTGAATGGCGGTGCAGGCTCGAAGGGCCAAATGGCCTACTCCTGCACCTATTTTCTATGTTTCTATGTTTCATTTAAAACAATACCTTCAGTTTGGTGCACATTCCCACTTTAGTCCATAATGAGTCTCGCCCTTGATTACCTACTTCTCTTAATATACTTATTAATGCTTTGCATTAATGCTTTGCTTAAAAATGCTTCCTTTACAAGCTCCAAAAGTAAATCCAAATGTAAAGACATTTTGCTGCGGGGAGGAGATCATCACACCACAAGAAGTCAAAAGGAAACCTATGTTGCCTTGTACATTGGGAATAGTTTGATGTCTATGGTATAAATTAGTGAAGAAGGTGCAGGGAGAATGGTTGAGACTTAGAAAGAGGAAATATTTTTTGAAGAAAGACTGTTTTGAGTACTTCTGTTGATAGCAGGTAGACCCAATTGCTGGAGTAACTCAGCGGGACGGGCAGCATCTCTGTAGGGAAGTAATGGGTGACGTTTCGTGTTGAGACCATTCTTCAGACTGATGTTGATAGCCCTCGTTACCCATTGAGCCCCGGGAATGAATGAGTTATGTTGGAAATGGGTGGAACAGACATTTGGAGAATATTATATTGACTGCACAGTAATCATGAGAGGACAGAGGTCCTCTCTGCCTCAGCAATTTATTGAATTGGCAGCCTGGAAACTCATTTACCACAGGCCGATGGCTGCTGGATGGAGCAAGCAGAAAAGAGGGTGACATACTGTATTCATCAATTTAGAGCCAATCATGGGATTAAGGGAGATAAGTGGGAGATTTGAATGCACAAAAAGGGATAATCTAATTAAAATTGGCATTGCAATGAGCTCATGACTGTACCCGATTTACTGCATGTAATCTTGAAGAAAGAGACAAGGCACAAGTTGCTTAGAAGATTTTAGTTTATTTATCTTCAATATTCAACAACTTCATGATGATTTTAAAGGAATTTTGAGGCTTACAATTTTTTTTTTTTCTGGCATCATCTTTCCTCTGTAACTGGTTGTGTTAAATTGTTCTCATCTGGGTTTTTTGACCAAATGCTTGACTCAGTGCTGGTTAAAACTTGGTGATGCCTCATGATTCTGTGCTTGCACCTGGTTTCAATTTTGAGTGTCAGTTGGACAGGGACATATGATCTGCTGCAGTGCCATCTTTAGGCCAAGTTATTCTCTGCTGCATGGAGTTTACTTTTGTAATGGGTCCTGTTTAATGGAGCTTGCAGAACACACGAGGGCAGCCACGGTGGCAGGCACAGCGGCAGAGTTGCAGCGCCGTAGTCCCGGGTTCGATCCCGACTATGGCTGCTGTCTGTACGGAGTTTGCACGTTCTCCCCGTGACCGCGTGGGTTTTCTCCGAAATCTTTGCTATCCTCCCGCACTCCAAAGACGTACAGGTTTGTAGGTTAATTGGCTTGGCGTATGTGTAAATTGTCCCTAGTGTGTGTAGGATAGTGTTAATATGCGGGGATCGTTGGTCGGTACGGACTCGGTGGGCTGAAGGCCTGTTTCCACGCTGTATCTCTAAATTGAACTAAAAAACTAAACCAAACATTAACAGTTTTGTGATAGATCACTTTAATTCAATTAGAATCTGTTTTGCCTAAGAATTCTCGACAAGGGATCACCTATGTGTTAAAGTTTACTATGTCTTGATAGATAGTAGAATGACAGAATGGTAAATCTGCCTAAAAACTAATAACTAAAATATGCAATAGAACTTATTGATACCCATCAAGTTTACGATCCACTGAAAAATCTTCATTTCTATTGCTTTGATTAAGAATATTTTTAATCACAAAGATAATGTGTTAGTTACTGTAGTTGACTTTGATAAATGTGATCATAACACATATGCAATGTCTGTTTTGTTAACCATTTTAAAGTTTATACCGGTGTCTACTGCTTGATGTAGGCCACCTGCATTTGATATATTGGGTATTTGTCTCCTTTGCTCTGTGTTTCCATTTATTGTGGAACGTGGGACGATGATCCTGGTGCTTGGTTGAAGAGACAGTATTCCTCAGATGTTGTGCGGTGAATGTTGATCAGAGTTAACATTGTGCTTCTCATCAAAGCTCTGGGAAGTAGTGCCAAGCAACTCCTGATACATGATGCACATCAAGGTAAGGATCTTTAGGAAACAGTTATGGCATTTCATTGATCATCGAATTGAGGTATACATCTGTACTGACATATTGAATGAATATTTGTATTGTTGACATTAGAGATATTTTTAACCTCTGCTATGTCCCATACTTGGTATATACAGCAAGCAATTGGATAGAACGAGGCACATGCATTTTCATTTGGAGAAGACAAAGGATTCAAGCCCGATTTGTTGGGATGTTGCAATTAAGGGCACATGACCTCATTTTGCCATGCAACCAAGATCCCAATGTTCCAGCAGGCATTGCGCACAATGGCCTTCACACCAATAAATAATGGGCTTCCTGCGTTGCTAGGCGATGTGTGGTGTAAAGAGGTAAAGTTAAAGGATTTAGTAAAATGATAAAAGGCCCATGAAGAAGGTTCAGTGAACAATTTCCATTCTCATTTTACACCATTTTTCATCATCTGCCAGTAAGCTTTTCTCCAAGCACTTCTGTGCCAATTATTCTGCTGTTTTCTTCCCTTTCGATTCAATGGGTGGCAGCGATTTCCAAGTGAAAACACTCCCGTGGGCAGTCACGATGGCGCAACGGTAGAGTTGCATCCTTACAACGAATGCAGCGCCGGAGACCCGGGTTCGATCCCGATAACGGGTGCTGTCTGTACGGAGTTTGTACGTTCTCCTCGTGACCTGCGTGGGTTTTCTCCGAGATCTTCGGTTTCCTCCCACATTGCAAAGACGTACAGGTGTGTAGGTTAATTGGCTTAGTAAATGTAAAAATTGTCCCCAGTAAGTGTAGGATAGTGTTAATGTGCGGGGGTCGCTGGTCGGCGCGGACCCGGTGGGCTGAAGGGGCTGTTTCCGTGCTGTCTCTCTAAACTAAACTAAGGTAAACTCCCATGCCTAACCTCCTTGAATATGGAATAGAAGAAAAGTTGGAGTGATGGAAGTCTGCTGATATTTCAATGCATGTGGAGTATCCCCACAGCTGATGTACAATCATTGACTAACAATGAGGACGGAAGAGATACTAAACTTGATTAGTTGAGGTGATATTATGTAGTTGCATTGGAGTTTCCCATAGGAGACACTCGCAGAGTTGGACTGCTTGCGGCAATCTAATCCACATCCAAATTTCAGCATAACTTGCAATTGGAATTACTCTTTATGCTGTTGATGTGTTGGAGTCGTGCCCGATGGGATAAGTTTGCCCGAAAGTGCATCTCTTCGCCCAGCCTCCTCAGGCAGAACGATGCCCATTTAACCATAAGCGAAAGGTTTGTATCTGAGCCACACTATTCCATGCCTCTTGCATCTGTGTTTTGTCTTAACATCTTATTCCCTCTTTCCCCTCCATTTCTTTTTCTATTCTGCAGCTTTATTTTTCCATGGGTTAAAATGACATCTAAATTGTGCTAATTTCTTCCCATTTCCTTCCGTGGAACCCAATCGCCTTTAATTTTATTTTCCATAATATTCGGTTCCCTACAAGGCTGCCTGTGTCATGTGAAAAATGAAGCTGATTTAACAGTGTGCAACCCGCATCTGACTAATGTAGGTTGGTTTGGATCAGCCTGTGCTGAATCAGAAACATTGTAAAGGGCAAAGAGGGAGATCAATTTCTGCAATGTCAGTGGAAGGATTTTCTCTAAATATTTATCTTTCGAGCCCAAAGAGGAAAGATCTGCTTGTGGGAATGGTGAATCAGAGTTAATGTACACTAGTTCACACCATCTCCAGTTTTAGAATCCTTATGTAAAGTGAGGGAGAGTTAAACCTGAATATACTGATGTGGGAAAAAGGTTTTTGTGTGGAGTGCTAAAGATTTGAATTTATCTGGATAGTGTAAAAAAAAATTGACAGTGAAACAGTAAATGAGCAATGGGAACATTTAGGAAAGAATTGACCAAATTCCATGGAAACAAATTTAAATATAACATTTGGGGTGACACTGTGGTACAGCTAGTAAAGCTGCTGCTCACAGCTCCAGAGACATGGGTTCAATTCCAACCTCTTCATGGAGTTTTCACATAATTCCTGTAAAGTCCAGGTGCTCTAGTTTCCTCCCATATCTCAAATTGGTCACAGTAAATTACCCCTGGTGTGTTGGTGAGCAACAGAACCTGGAGGGGAGGGGGTGGGTGGGTGTTGATAAGCGAGTAGAGAGAGTTAAATATCTTTGAGTAGCATCAGTATAAAAGGGTGCTTGAGGGACGGCGTGGACTCAGTGGCCAACGAGCCTGCTCCCATGCTGAATTTCTCTCTGCAGTTTTCCATGCTTGTTTGTGAGTAAAATTAGCCAAGAGACAGAAGGGAATCTGGCAGATCAGAGGTGGTTGATGAGAACTGAACTGGAAAATAGAATGGACACTGAGACTGGCCAGTGAATGACAATGAAGAAGAGAACGGCCAAAGGCAGATTAGATCAATTAAGAAGATATCCTTGTGGAGACAAAGTTAAGTTTAAGACTCATATTAAATGAATATTTTAGAAAGTACGAGGTACTGCCAACGTTACAATAAAGGGTGAAGTATTAGAAATTGGCTAGAATATAAACATTTTAAGAGCGTGCTTAAGAAGTGGGAAGCACTCAAATTAGAAACATCATCTGTTCCAGATGGAATGCATCCCAGGTTGCTGGAGGGAGCAATTGTGGGAATGAAATGAGGTTCTGGCCACAATCTTACTTACACATGCTTACCCATCCATATCATGCACATGTACGGACATTTGCTGAACCTGAGTGTTTAACTTTATGTCAAGAAGTTTCAAACAGGCATAGCATGGTACCTCTTGTCATTATATGAATCGCAACTGATATGGCCCACTGTCCATTCTGCAATTAATATGGTGTTACCTGGTAATGATTGCTGGTTGAGTTGCACCAGGCACGGCACTCACTATCAAAACATGGAAGGGACAGGGGGACGGGGGGGACACAATTTTTTGGCGTCCACTCGCGCTCACACGCACACACGTGCGAGGCTTCGGAGGCTCAATCCAGCGCTAAATGCAGCTCAACTCTGCCTGTCTCACTGGGTTAACCACAGCCGTGACTGGACTGATGGGACACCAGCGCTGCTTCTCTGCGCTGGCCATATTTCCCGCAAGCCCAGGCAGGCTAACCCGGCGGGACAGGCAGAGTTGAGCTGGGTTTAGTGCTGTTTCTCTGCGCTGGCTGTGGGCCTGGGGGTGCAGCTCGTGCCTGACTCCCGACCTCTCTGGCCACCCATGGGGGGGGGGGGGGGGGGCACTCGGGTGGGGACGGGACGGGACTGCGCCGGAGACCCGGCCGGGATCGATCCTGGCTGCGGATGAGGCGCAGGTCTGTGCCACGTCTCCCTCCTCCAATCACCGCACTCTATCCTCAGTCCCACCCCCCCACTCCCTCCCTCCTCCAATCATCGCGCTGAATCGTCATGTCCAGCCCCCATTGCCTGCTGACTGACGTCTCTCTCATCCAATCGGCGCCCTCGATCAGCAGTCCCACCCCCACTGTCTCGCGGAAAGCGGAGATTTTAAAATCTGGATGACAAAAACTTGGGGGGGATGTCCCCCACCTCTCAAAACACGGGGGGGACATGTCCACTCTGCCCCCCCCCCCCCCCCGGTTTTCTGCCCCTGATTTGCACAGTGAAGACTTACAGTTCAGGGAATAACAGACAGCAATCGTGTGGCACTTCGAATTCCAGCCATCAACCTGGATCTCCGTCAATGGGAAAGGTTACAAGAGCAAGAGTAACTAATCATGAAATAAACGTAATAGATTTAAAATACACTTGTTCTTTGTTTGGAAGGCTAAGACAAGGCTGAACAATTGCAAATGTTGGACATCTCCAAAGCAGAATTGGCAAAACCATTGACAAATGAAAGCAATTGAACATGTAGCAATTGTTCAATGTAGCAACCTGGAGCAGTTTCAAATCAACATCTTCCACGCCTCCATGTGTCACATAGGAGGAGAAATGTAATATGACAATTTAGACGGCTAATTGGGAAGGTTTAAAAATGGCTAAAGAAAGATAATTGGTGTGGAATTCAATATTCAACGTTGTAAGTACAAAGTAGAAACTGCTAAAATGAAAATGAAGTTGAGACATTAGAGAAACAAAGATGGACAATAAACCATTCTTTGTCAATTGTTGCGGTGGACAAAGTATTAAAGAATAAGTGAATCTGTTATGAGTGGACTGAAAATAGACGACTCAAATTTTGAAATGATACATCTATAGTAGCTTTCTCTCTCAATCACATGAGGATATGGACTGTTTTTTAAGGTGGTGGTGAAACAAAGATCATTAATGGAACCATTTTGCAAAAACAGTGCTTGAATATTTAGAAGGTACCAGGAACACATGGAATGTATCCAACAACACTTGACAAAATGAGGCTTGAGGGGGGTGGGTACCAAAGTAGACATTTTTCACAGCTCGTTGGCCATATGGATGGTATGAGGATATTGAAAAACAGCTCATGTTATTCCAATCCAAAGGTCAGTGGCATGATCCTTGGAAGTAGGATGTTATGATCGGGGGGTCTCCAGGTGTTTGGCTTTGTTCTTTTAAGCTCTCAGACAAGGCTTTGACTGTAAACTGAATTCACGTTGCTTTTTCACTGCTGCTGATCATTTTGCAGATTTCCCCAGCCACCTGTTCCATTCTCATTAGAAGGTAATTGTCTCAGCATGCCAAACGTTACAATTGGTCAAACTTGCCATACCCTGTATTTTTATTTACAGTGTATTAAGTGGACTTCCAATGCATGGTTACTAAGGATACAATTATATTGGCTGTTTTTGTTTTATAATTGGAAACATAGAGAAACCTCAAACTTAATTGGCCCACGGTTGTTTGTAAACTCTTATCGTGCTTGTGCAAGGAGTGTGCAGGATTGTCTGGAGAATTTGGGGATATCGCTATGATATATTTAGAAATAAAAGAACAGAGTGTTGGGCCATTTCTGCTGGTGGCTTGTGTTAAAATGACTACATTTCTTTATCTTTTGACAGATTGTACTCTCACTAGAAGTCTCCAAATCTGAGGAAGGACATTATTGCCATAGAGGGAGTGCAGAGAAGGTTCACCAGACTGATTCCTGGGATGTCAGGACTGTTTTATGAAGAAAGACTGGATAGACTTGGTTTATACTCTCTAGAATTTAGGAGATTGAGCGGGGATCTTATAGAAACTTACAACATTCTTAAGGGGTTGGACAGGCTAGATGCAGGAAGATTGCTCCCGATGTTGGGGAAGTCCAGGACAAGGGGTCACAGCTTAAGGATAAGGGGGAAATCCTTTAAAACCGAGATGAGAAGAACTTTTTTTCACACAGGGTGGTGAATCTCTGGAACTCTCTGCCGCAGAGGGTAGTCGAGGCCAGTTCATTGGCTATACTTAAGAGGGAGTTAGATGTGGCCCTTGTGGCTAAGGGGATCAGGGGGTATGGAGAGAAGGCAGGTACGGGATACTGAGTTGGATGATCAGCCATGATCATATTGAATGGCGGTGCAGGCTCGAAGGGCCGAATGACCTACTCTTGCACCTAATTTCTATGTTTCTATGTAGAAGTGCAGTTAAGTATTAAATAACCTCACTACTAAACACATTCATGTCATCATTCACGTCAGTTTTTACACACAGAAACGAAGGTTAGCATTAAAACACCAGCAATATTATAGTTATTATGTAATATCATATAGTCTTTCCTTCAACATTGCTTTGGCCTAGAGATTAAAATGTGAATGTTCATGATGTATCTTACATAGAAACATAGAAAATAGGTGCAGGAGGAGGCCATTCGGCCCTTTGAGCCAGCACCGCCATTCATTGTGATCATGGCTGATCATCCCCTATCAATAACCCGTGCCTGCCTTCTTTTACCTTTTTTACAGAGAAAAACATTTTTCACACAGAGAGTGGTGAATCTCTGGAACTCTCTGCCACAGAATGTAGTTGAGGCCAGTTCATAGGCTACATTTAAGAGGGAGTTAGATGTGGCCCTTGTGGCTAAAGGGATCAGGGGGTATGGAGAGAAGGCAGGTACAGGATACTGAGTTGGATGATCAGCCATGATCTATTGAATGGCAGTGCAAGCTTGAAGTGCCGAAGGGCCTACTCCTGCACCTATTTTCTATGTTTCTATGTTTCTCCCCATATCCCTTGACTCCACTAGCCCCTAGAGCTCTATCTAACTCTCTCTTAAATCCATCCAGTGACTTGGCCTCCACTCCCCTCTGTGGCAGGGAATTCCATAAATTCACAACTCTGGGCGAAAAAGTTTTTTCTCAACTCAGTCTTAAATGACCTCCCCTTTTTTCTAAGGCTGTGGCCCCTGGTTCTGGACTCGCCCAACATTGGGAACATTTTTCCTGCATCTAGCTTGTCCAGTCCTTTTATAATTTTATATGTTTCTATAAGATTCCCCCTCATCCTTCTAAACTCCAGTGAATATAAGCCTAGTCTTTTCAATCTTCCCTCATATGACAGTCCCGCCATCCCAGGGATCAATCTAGTGAACCTACGCTGCACTGCCTCAATCACAAGGATGTCCTTCCTCAAATGTTAATCAGATAAGCTTCAGAAATGAATCAAAAGTATCATCCTTATTCCTATCTCAATAATAGATCGAGGAAACCATATATGTGCCCTTTTAGATCTCTGAAATATTCTCTCAGCGGTTTTCAAAACAGAATATTCCTTTAATTTGACCATCATAACATGGCTTCAATGGCTGAAGAATGCTCCCGACCCAAAACATCACCCATCCTTCTTCTCCAGAGATGCTGCATGACCTATTGAGTTACTCCAGAACCTTGTATCTATCTTCGCTGCAACTTCAGTCTGTTCGAGCAGACAATTCTTGAATTTTCTAATTAAAAACACAAACGTGCCTCAAAATACCATGCCAACTCCCACTGAATGAAATCCTGAAATTTTGAGTGCCCTACTCAATCACATCTTCACCAGCAAAGTCAAATTGAACTGGCATCTCAAAACTGCGAGCTCAGTGAATCTGAGGGTTTTTTTTGTTCTCTGGTTTTCAAGACATGTTTGCGGAGATTATATCTGCACTTATTCTCAAATTATTACATCTGAAAAAGGGTCCCAACCCTAAATGTTACCTATTCATGTTCTCCAAAGATGCTGCCTGACCAGTAGTTTGTATCCTTTTGCGCTTGTTTTGCCTTGTAACCCCTTTTGTCTGTTACAATTCGAGTACCACCTTTTTCTCCCACACAACCCAATCACACTTCCCCCTTACTCCTTTCCCCTCATTTGTACATCTTTGTTAACTTAGGTCAATTGTTTAATCGTGATTCCTATGCAGTGATAAAAGCCCATTAAGAGGCAGCAGAGAGTTTTCTCCCTGTCAAAGATGTATTCAATAATTCAATGAGAGAAGCATTGCATTGATTGTGAATTCTTGAATTTAATTTATCAAGAGGAGGGATACCAATGTAAAGTATAGTACTGTTGTAGTTTACATTTAAAGTTGATTAATTCTGCAGCATAGAGAATACATTAAAAAAATGTCTTCTGTAAAGCACATGATTTATGTACCAATAAGGAACTATTATTTTTATATCAAAAGGAGTTTCCAAAATTATTACTGAAGTGCTAAAGTATATGCTCACAATATAGTGGCCATCAGAGAATGCACGGGTGTAAAGCTTTCCTATTAGGAGTAAGGGATATTAATCACAGCACCAGAGACAGGGTTCCCGACCTCAGGTGCTGTCTTTGAGTAAAGTTTTCACATTCACCCTGTGACAGCTAGGGTGTTGATCTGAGTGCTCCCGTATCCCCCCACATCCCAAAGACATTCATGTCCCCAAATGTCCCTAAAGGGCCGGTCCCACGAGCATGCGACTCCATGCGGCAAGCGTGACCTCACGTGGTCGCTTGAGCCGTACGGCCTCGCGGGGCCGGTCCCACTTCGATCGCTGGAGCCGTATGGAGTTGTGCGGAGCTGGTCCCGACATCGTGCGGGGCTCCGAAAAACTGACAGTGTTCAAAAATTCCACACTGCAACGGCCTACCGCCCCGCAGCTGCCTCGACGCCGTACGCAGTGTCTTGACGCCGTACGCAGCGTCTTGACGTCGTACGTCACGCGCGAACTTCTCGCGGACTTCGCTCGAACTTCACATCACTCACTCGACCTCCACGTGGTCCCCGCTTCCGGTTTGGTCGTACTTGCCACTGCAGGTCGCATGCTCGGTGACAGGCCCTTAATGGTAAGGGTGTGGCTCTGAAAGTGGAAGAACAGAACTAGTGTGAAAGAATGATCAGTGGACGGTGGGACTTGTTCAGCCAAAGGGCCTGTGTCCATTATAAAATCTGAAACCAAGAACTCAGGGTATTGCATATTTCCTTATCACTGACAATGGTACAGGTGTAAGAATAAGAGTGGTGGCACTATAACTTAACAAATGTTTGACTCATATTTCTTTGAGGATGTGACAAGTAAAATAGATAAAGGAGAGCCAGTGGATGTAGTGTATCTGGACTTTCAGAAAGCATTTGATTAAGTCCCAGGCAGGTGATTAGTAGGCAAAATTAGAGCATATGGTGTTTGGGGTAGGATATTGACATGGATATCCTGGTTGGCAGACAGGAAACATAGAGTAGGAATAAACGGGTCCCTGTCAGAATGGCCGGCAGTGGCTCGGTGATGGGGCCGCACCTATTCACAATATATATTAATGATTTGGATGGAATTAAAAGTAACACTAGCAAATCTGCAGATGACACAAAGTTGGGTGGCATTGTGAACTGTGAAGAGGATGCTAGGAGGTTGCAGGGTGACTTGGACAGGTTGAGTGAGTGGGCAGATGCAGTATAATGTAGATACATGTGAGGTTATCCACTTTGGCGGCAAGAACAAGATTATTATCTCAATGGTGTCAGATTAGGAAAAAGGGAAGTCCAACGAGACCTGGGTGTCCTTGTACACCAGTCACTGAAAGTAAACATGCAGGTACAGCAGGCAGTGAAGAAAGCTAATGGCATGTTGGCCTTCATAACAAGAGGATTTGAGTATAGGATGAAAAAGGTCCTTCTGCAGTTGTACAGGGCCCTGGTGAGACCACATCAGGAGTATTGTGTGCAATTTTGGTCTCCTAATTTGAAGAAGGACATCCTTGCTATTGTGGGAGTGCAGTGTAGATTCATGGGGTTAATCCCCGGGATGGCGGCACTGTCATATGAGGAAAGATTGGGATTGTGCTTCTATCCACTGGAATTTAGAAGGATGAGGGGATATCTTATAGAACCTTATAACATTATAAAAGGACTGAACAAGCTAGATGCAGGAAAAATGTTCTCAATGTTGGGGGAGTCCAGAATCAGGGCCCACAGTCTAAGAATAAAGGGGAGGCCATTTAAATCTGAGATGAGAAAAAAGGTTTTCACCCAGTTGTGAATTTGTGAAATGTTCTGCCACAGAAGGCAGCGGAGGCCAATTCACTGGATGAATTTAAAAGAGAGTTGGAGAGAGTTCTTGGGGCTAGCGGAATCAAGGGGTATGGGGAGAAGGCAGGCACGTGTTACTAATTATGGATGATCAGCCATGATCACAATGAATGGTGGTGGTGGTGGTGGCTCGAAGGGCCGAATGGCCTCCTCCTGCAGTTATTTTCTGTTTCTATGTTTAACCCAGAACTGCTGATGCAATGCTGCAAGAATAGAAACAATTAAAAATTATAGGAACAATTTATGACATGTTTTTCATACCAAGTAAAAAAAGATGCAATGACTTTTCTGAAGAAATAACAGGTGTTTGTGTAGTTTGGTACTGACACCAGTGCAAAATTCTACGTTGTCATATAACTGTATGGTAGATAGTGAGGAAGGCTATCTGGATTTACAACAAAATCTATTTCAGTTGCAAGGATGGGCCAGGGAATGGCAAATGGAATTTAAATCCAACAATTGTGAGGTGTTGCACTTTGGAATGTCAAAACCATGACAGGACTTGTATAGTAAATGTTATAGCTCTGGAGTGTGTCGTTGAACGGAGGACTCTGAGAGTGAATGTGCACGGTTCGTTATGAATGGACTGCATGGTGAAGAAGACATTTAGTATGCTTCCCCTTCATGGGGAAGGCTATTGATTACAACAGTTGGGACATCATAATACAGCTGTACAAGTTGTCGGTGAGACCAATACTGGAGTACTGTGTGCAGTTCTGATAACCAAGCTACAGGAAGGATCTTATTAAGTTGAAAAAGAACCAGATTCATCAGAGTATTATCTAGGTTTTAAAGCCCTGTCCCACGGTACGAGTTCATTCCAAGAGCTCTCCCGAGTTTAAAAAAAATCTCACTCGTGGTAATCACGGAGAATGAAGGTACGTATGAAGAGACCCTGGTGAGAGCCTCATCTATAGTCGAAGAGAGGAACCCCATCTTCAAAACTCCAATTTGGAGAGATATATGGATCGGAATGGTTGAGAGGGCGATGGGCCAAATCCAGGCAAATGGGACTAGCCCAATATGCCAACTTGATCAGCATGAACAATGGGATAATGTTCGCTGAAGGGCTGTTCCATACTGTACAGCCCCATGATTTTCTAACTGTGACACGTAATTAACTTCATACTGGAAATATAAGAGTGGCCTTTTGCGAACTTTGTCCCAAAGAATATCCATTTCTCTGGGGTTAATATTGTGATAAAGAGGTGGAGACGAAGGTCGCTGGGTCTCTGCCCACTGAACATTGCTCGAGGATGACCTGGGAAAAGGGTGACATAGTTGCCCATACGTGTGGAGTATTGGGCCTGTCCCACGAGCATGCGACTCCATGCGGCAAGCGCGACCTAATGAGAAGCGGGGGCCGCGCGGAGATTGAGTGAGTGACATGAAGTTCGAGCGAAGTCCGCGGGAAATTCGCGCGTGACGTACGGCGTCGAAGCGGCTGCGAGCCGGCAGGCCGTTGCCGCGCAGAATTTGTAAACACGGTCAGTTTTTCGGAGCCCCGTGCGATGTCGGGACCAGCTCCGCGCAACTCCATACGGCTCCGTCGATCGAAGTGGGACCAGCCCCGTGGGGCCGTACGGCGCAAGTGACCACGTTAGGTCGTGCTTGCCGCATGGAGGTGCATGCTGGTGGGACCGGCCCTTTAGATCGCGCTTGCCGCATGGAGTCGCATGCTCGTGGGACAGGCCCTTTAGGACTTAGCCTGGACATTCAGGTACTAGTCATATCAAAGGGTTACTCCATGGCCTCCTTTCCCTGCGCGCTACATCAGTTGAACAACCCTGGAATTCTTATGAAATCTTTATGATAGACAACAATGCTCTCAAATAATTAGGCTCAAGCAAAGAAATACGGAGGAGAGGGCACAAGGTGCAGACCAAATGAATCCGGTATCCTAATTACTGTTACATAGACCCACTTCATTCAAACATAGGCACATTCCCAACTTCAATATTTTTATGGTGTATTTTTTAAAACAGATTTTGAAAAAGCTATTAAAATACAAATAATTGCCAGTGGAAAATGAGAAAAATAACCCTAGATTTATTGAAAATAAACATTCAAAGCACAATTATAAAGTCAGGAAATTACAAGTTTGTCTTATATCTCAATATTGCCATTCAGCCTAACTGGAATCATTTAGCTAGCCTATAATTTTAATGTCCCTCATGTGTATATGCTGAAACATGAACTGTTAATAAGGCAACAGTGCTGAGATTGCTCTCAGCAGTGAATATCAGTAAGTCTGGGTGTGGTGCAGTCTCATCTAATCATCCAGTTCCTATCCATCGCAAAGTTACAGCATGAAACTTTATTTAGTTTCAGCCAATTAATTTAATTGATAAGACTAGTAAAAGTAAAGCATATTTCCATAATTCCATATTCTCGTACTGTGACACATGTTGTAGAATATGTCCAAATAGACCCTTTTCTGGAGAGCCTGCAGTGGATGCTACAATCGTCATTTAGCGAAGAACTCCAGGGATTTTATTTTGTATATTTTCTAACATCATGGAAACAACGTTGAATACTCCAACAGATCTTGACCATCAAGAGCAGGAACAGGTGACTTGTGATGGAAGCTGACACATAGCATATATGCACCTCCAGTACAAATTACATTTGGCAGATTAGAGACTAGTACTGATAATTAAATTGCAACTAACGAGGCAGAGAATTATCAGGAAAGCATAGAAATTGTGCGTGCTTCTTCAGAAAGAGGATGAGGAAAATAATTCCAATCTTATCAGTTTAGATCAAATCAGATTCGTTTTTTTGTCAGGTATACCAGGATACAATAAAATGACTTGTTTCAGATTCAGATTCAGATTCATTTTAATTGTCATTGTCAGTGTACAGTACAGAGACAACGAAATGCATTTGTTTGCATGAAGCTCATAGGATAGTACACATGGTAATACAATATACAACAATAAATGTAAATGCTAATAGCAGAATGGTTCGAACAGGTCACTGTATGTCATGTTGTTACTTGTGGGTGGAGCACCAAGGCAGATTCCTTGTATGTGAATACTTGGCCAATAAACTTACTTACTTACTTACTTACATTGTCTGAGGTAGTTCAAAAAAATACTAAAGTGCCTGAACAGAAAACCAAATGAGAATGAAGAGTACATGGTGGCATTTCTTGTAAGGGGATGAGAAAAGAGGTGATTGGGTCAGCAGTCTGACAACAGTGGAAAGGAGACGTTACTACGTCAGACAGTTGGTGTCTTCAAACTCCTGTGCCTTCTCCCAGAAGGTGGAAGGAGAATAGAGAATGGTGCTGTGGGAGGACTCGACTTTAAGTTAACACCTTTGGCTCTTCGAATCCGGTGGGCGGCGCGACTCACGTCGCAGCGGCCTCTGCAGTCTGTCTGTCTTTTTGTTATTTTTTGTCCCGTTTGAATGTAGTTTTTATTTTATTTTTTGTGTATGTGCATGTGTATGTGCGTGTGTGTGTGTGTGGGGGGAGGGGGGGGGGAAACTTTAAAATCTTTCCCCTGCACGGAGAACCCGGCCTTTTCACTGTCGGGTCTCCGTTGTCGTTGGGGCTGCACCGTGGAGCGGCCTCCGGCAGGAACGACCTGGGGCTCCAGTCGCGGAGCCTGCGGACCTACTCACCATCACGGAGCTGGCCGAGTTTGGAGCGGGAGGAGTGGTGGTGGCGCGCTGCTGCGACCCGACCCCCGGGGATTCGGAGGCGCCAACCACAGGTCTGGCCGACAGGAACACCGGGAGCCCGTGGGTCCCTGCTGGGAGACCGTTTTCGGGGCTTCCGCAACAGCGACTTCACCCGCCCGAGTTGCGGGGTCGAGGAGTGCCTGGAGCGGGCTTGACATCGTCCGGCGCGGCTTCAATGGCTGTGGGACTTTGCTAGCGCCCGCCGGGGGCTCCAACACCAAGACCCGGAGTGCGGACTTGCATCACCCGGCGCGGCGTTAATGGCCGTGGGACAATTGCCATCACCCGCCGGGGGCTTTGACATCGGGAGGGGAATGGGGAGTGCAGGTGAGAGAAGTTTTTGCCTTCCATCACAGCGAGGAGGAGATGCGCTGTGATGGATGTCTGTGTAAATTGTGTTGTGTCTTGGGTCTTTTTTTCATGTGTGTATGATTGCAGAAACAACATTTCATTTGAACCTCTATGAGGTTCAAGTGACAAATAAATTGTATTGTGTATTGTGAATAATATTTTTGGATGTTCTTGACTTTCTGACCAACAGACCTTAATCAGTGAGCAGAGGGGACAAATCATCCTCTATAATAATCCTTCAGATTGGTGCCCACAAGGATGTGTTCTCAGCCCCCTTCTTTAATCCATGTACACCCACGACTGTGCAGTCAAGTACAAATCCAATTCAATTGATAAATTCACAGGCACCATCACCATTGTGGGCCACACATTAAATAATGATGAGATCGAGTTCAGGTAGGAGATTGAGAGCCTCGTGATCTGGGTGTCAAGGAAAAAACCTTTCTCTCAATGTCGGCAAGGCAAAGAAGATAGTGATCAACTTCAGGAAGCGAAAGGGTACACACACCTCAGCTTGCATTGACTGCACTGAAGAGAGAGATGGTTAAAAGGTTCAAATTCCGATGAGCAAATATCCCCAACATCTTCTCCTGGACCATATTGAAGCAACGACCAAGAAAGCACACCAATGCCTTGATTTCTCTAAAGGTCTTAGGAAGTTTGGTGTGTCTCCAAAACAACACTCACCAACTTTTACAGATACTCTGTGGAAAGCATTTTATTAGGATACATCACAGCATGGTTTCGAAACAGCTCCATCCAAAATGCTGAGTTACTCCAGCATTTAATAATAATAATAATACTAATACAATTTATTTGTCATTTGAACCCCATTGGGGTTCAAACGAAATGTTGTTTCTGCAGTCATACACACAAAAAAGAACCAAGACACAACACAATTTACACAAACATCCATCACAGCGCATCTCCTCCTCGCTGTGATGGAAGACAAAGACTTATCTCTCCCCTGCACTTCCCCTTCCCCTCCCGATGTCAGAGTCAAAGTCAAAGCCCCCGGCGGGCGATGGTAATTGTCCCGCGGCCATTAACGCCGCCGGGTGATGCAAGGCCACGCTCCGGGTCTTGTTGTTGGAGCCCCCGGCCGGCGCTAGCAAAGTCCCACAGCCATTCCAAACCGCGCGGGGCGGTGATGTAAGTTCCCGCTCCAGGTAATCTTCAACCCCGCAACTCGGGCGGGTGAAGTTGCCGTTGGGGAAGCCCCGAAAAGCAGTCTCCCAGCAGGGACCCGCGGGCTCCCGGTGTTCCTGTCTTCCAGACCTGCGGTAAGCCTCCGAATCTCCGGGGTCAGGTCACAGCAGTGCGCCACCACCGCTCCACCCGCTCCGAACTCCGCCAGCTCCGCGATGGTGAGTAGGTCCACAGCTCCGCGATGGAGCCCCAGGTCGTTCCTTGGGTCTATCTTCAATTTAAACCTGCATCTGCAGTTCTTTCCTACTCGATTCCATTGAATCAACTTGCACCTCATGCTGCCTCAGCAAGACCACCAACATAATCAAAGACAAATCGCACCCCTGCCACTCTATCTTTTCCTCTTTCCCGTCAGGCAACAGGTATACAAGTGTGAAAACACACACCTCCAGATTCAGTCCGGAGTCTGAAGAAGGGTTTCGGCCCGAAACGTTACCTATTTCCTTCGCTCCATAGATGCTGCTGCACCCGCTGAGTTTCTCCAGCATTTTTGTCTACCTTCGATTCTCCAGCATCTGCAGTTCCTTCTTGAACACCTCCAGATTCAGGGACAGTTTCTTCCCAGCTGTTTTCAAGCAACTGAACCATTATTAGAGAACAGTCCTGAGCTACTATCTACCTCATTAGAAACCCTCAGACTATGTTTAATCAGACTTTACTGGACTATCTTGCACTAAATGTTAATCCCTTCATCATGTACATTGTAGGTGGCTCGATCATGATCAAGTATCGTCTTTTCACTGACTGGTTAGCACACAACATAACCTTTTCACTGTACCTCGGTACATGTGACAATAAACTAAACTAAACATCACATTTGTGGGAGTCCAGAACCAGGGGCCACAGTTTAAGAATAAGGAGTAAGCCATTTAGGACAGAGACGAGGAAACACTTTTTCTCACAGAGAGTGGTGAGTCTGTGAAATTCTCTGCCTCAGAGTGCGGCGGAGGCCGGTTCTCTGGATGCTTTCAAGGGAGAGCTAAATAGGGCTCTTAGAAATAGTGGAGTCAGGGGATATGGGGAGAAGGCAGGAACGGGGTACCGATTGAGGATGATCAGCCATGATCACATTGAATGGCGGTGCTGGCTCGAGGGGCCGAATGGCCTCTACTCCTGCACCTATTGTCTATTGTCTATTGTCTACTGCCACATTGCTGTCTCAATTAATTGGCTTCTTCGATGACTGCCAAATGACTGAAAAACAGGTGATACAGGATTACATTTTGGCTTCAAATGTCTGGTCTAATCGTTGTTTGGGATGGATGTGATGGTCTGAGGAACATGATTCTTTGCTGTATGAGTCTACGAGTTTATGACTGTTCTTTCCCATTACACAGTCCCCATTACAGATGAGCAACCCCCTCCAAATTTCTTTTTTTAGCTGGCAATGTAGTTTAGGAGAAACAACACACCCTCTCGCCCACAAAAATGAAAACAGAGAAATCTACAACACACATCTACAATTCCCCATAACTTGTAATAACCCCTGGCTAATACACAACTCCAATTTGTAGTTTAAAGTGAAAATTTGTACCGAAAGATTGAGGTTTAGATGAAAGGCAAGAGTGTGTAATTTTCATATGTACCGACAATAAAACAATGAAATTCGTCTTTTATTGTTTTATCATTTTATTTCTTAACATGAAAAAAACATTACAGATCCTTTCCCTTAAGACCGCTGCTGAATAAAGCATGCCTCGAATTTGTTGAGCTCGAGAGATTACAGCCTCTTGGAGCAATCCTTACATAGATCTGGCCCCTGATAGAAACATGCTCCAAAACCTGTGTGTTTGAAATTTCCCTGAGGGTATCTCAAACCAAATATTAACACTTGCGCTGAGTTTATTCAGCTTGCCATTCCCCACCGCTGCCCCCGAGGCCCACTGTGAATCACCTCATTAACAATGATCCAAGGGTGGGGGGGGGGGGGGGGGGGGGGGGGGGGGGGGGGAGCTCTGTACCACAAAATGTTCTTGATAATAATAATCGGATGGGGAGGAACCTACAAGAAGTATGGTTTGTATTGTTGATCATGTTGACTTTTAGACAATTCATTAAACTTGAATTGTACAACCACACTGGTGAAATTAAAAAATCACTCATTACTAATTGAAGAAATATCAATCCTAATATCCTGCACATCTAATTACAAAAACGGATTATCTGGTTGTATTTTGTAGCACATGCCCAAATCAGTGTTGTGCTTTCCACATTAGAACAGTGATTACAATATCTCTATGCACCGGGATGTCAGGACTGTCTTATGAAGAAAGACTGGATAGACTTGGTTTATACTCTCTAGAATTTAGGAGATTGAGAGGGGATCTTGTAGAAACTTACAAATTTCTTAAGGGGTTGGACAGGCTAGATGCAGAAAGATTGTTAGGGAAGTCCAGGACAAGGGGTCACAGCTTAAGGATAAGGGGGAAATCCTTTAAAACCGAGATGAGAAGAACTTTTTTCACACAGGGAGTGGTGAATCTCTGGAACTCTCTGCCACAGAGGGTAGTTGAGGCCAGTTCATTGGCTATATTTAAGAGGGAGTTAGATGTGGCCCTTGTGGCTAAGGGGATCAGGGGGTATGGAGAGAAGGCAGAATAGAATAGTTTCTTAATTGTCATTGTACAATGAACCATGTACAATGAAATTTAAAAATGTCAGCCAGTCAGTGCACCATTCAAACATTTCTAAAAGCTAACGATACATACAAGATGAAATATTAAAAGATAAACAACTAAAATAAATATCATGAAAATAGCACGCATAAACACCCAACCCTCCATCCTTCTGTCGATTTCACAGTGTACCAGTCCCTTAGTCTGTATCGCCCCTGCGTTCCTTGGAGGCTACATTTAGTGCTTTTATAGCAGTGGGGTAAAAACTGTTTTTTAGTCTGTTCGTCCTTGTCCTTGTAGATCTGTACCGTCTGCCTGACGGCAACAGTTCAAACAGGGAGTGTCCGGGGTGGGAAATGTCCTTTATAATACTCTGGGATTTTTTGATGCAGCGGGAACTGTGTAAGTCCTCCAAGGTAAGGAGAGGGCAGCCGACAATCCTCAGGGCGTTGTCAATGGCCCTCTGGAGCGCTTTCCTCTGAGCCGCTGTGCAGCTGGTGTACCAGGTACGGGATACTGAGTTGGATGATCAGCCATGATCATATTGAATGGCGGTGCAGGGCCGAATGGCCTACTCCTGCACCTAATTTCTATGTTTCTATGTAGTAGAAACTAAGAACTGCAGATGCTGGTTGATACTAAAGATAGATACAAAGTGCTGGAGTAACTCAGCAAGTCAGGCAGCATCTCTGGAGAAAGAGGCCAAGTCTGAAGAAGTGTCCCAACCTGATCCTTGTTCTATATATCTGTGCCTTTCTGCATTTTTCTTATTTGTTTATTATTATTGGACCTACCTAACGAAGAGGACCACCATCTCTGTATAGGAACACTAAATTCCTGAGATTTGAGGAAAGGAAAATCTGCTTGCCCACATTCCAATCCAACTAACTGATTTAAGGAAAAACGTCAGATATTTTGCAGATCTGATTTGGTTTTAGTTTTAGAGATACTGCATGAAAACTGGTCCCTGCCGCCCACTATGTCCGTGCCAAACATTGATCACCCATTCATACTAGTTCTACATTGTCTCAATTTCTCATCTGCCCGCTACACACCTGGGTCAATTTATAATGGCACCTTCGGCATGTGGGAGGAACCCGGAGCACCCAGAGGAAACCCACGTGGTCAGCACCCGACTGGAGTTGTGAGGCTCTGAAACAGGAGGCCACGGTGGCAGATGCCTCCCACGTGGCCATGGAGAAGCCTGCCTGGGCCAATGGAGCCTCGCGGTGGATTTGGAGCATTGCTGAGACTGCGGGACCCGGAGCTGGGGCGGCGGCCCGGAGCCGATGCTCGGAGACGGCGTTCCGGCTTTCGGCGGCGGCGACATCACCACGGAGGTCCGCTGGACTGGAGAGCGGCATCTCCGGCCTGGATCGATCGCCTCAGCGCAGAGGGAGAACAAGGAGAGAAGAGACGGAGACTAAAGACTTTGCCTCCATCACAGTGAGGATATGCTTGGTGAACTCACTGTGGTGGATGTTTAATTTGTGTTTATTGTATGTTTTGTTATTATTGATTCTGTGTATGACTGCAGGGAACATAATTTCGTTCAGACCGAAAGGTCTGAATGACAATAAAGGAATCTAATTCTAATTCTAATTCTAATTTTGGGAAGAAACAGCTACCTTAAATTTTGTTGTATCTGGTTGGGTAACTATAGTAGGGTGGAGATTATTCCATGCTTTAATTGTGCGGGGGAAGAACGAATTGCTGTACACATCTGTCTTGGTAGCTGGAATCTCAAATTGGATCGAATGCCCTCGTCTGCTCCTAATTGGTTTGGGTTTGATGTAGGTCTTGTAATCTATGTCGAGCTGACCATTTAACATTTTGTAAAAACAGGTCAAACGGTGAGTGGAGAGGGAATAACTATACAGAGCGCTTTCTATATTGTTGGTTGTGTTTTCTTTTGGATGACACATTAAATCAAACGAACTCTTAGCCCATATGACGAAAAGAAGAATCAGAAGTTTGAAATCAAAGCAATGTCAAAGAAATGCAATGTAGATCAGTGACCACAGGTGGATGGTGGAGCTCCATTCTGCGGCCTCCAACTGCGACTGACCTCGAGGCTCCGGAGGCAGAGCCAGCCAGGACTCGCAACGCGAGGCTGGCCGAATTCGGAGCTGTGGCGGCGTTCCGGTGGCAGCGGCACGACTTGGGCTGAGGCGGCGTTCCGGTGGCTGAGGTGGCATTCCGGTGGCGTTCCGGTGTGCTGAGGCAGCATTCCGGTGGCTGAGGTGGCGTTCCGGTGGCTGAGTCGGCATTCCGGTGGCGTTCCGGTGGCTGAGGCGGCATTCAGGCGGCGTTCCGATGTGCTGAGGCAGCATTCCGGTGGCTGAGGTGGCGTTCCGGTGGCTGAGTCGGCATTCCGGTGGTGTTCCGGTGTGCTGAGGCAGCATTCCGGTGGCTGAGGCGGCATTCCGGCAGCGGCGACCTGAATCCGGGGCTCGGCCGCGAGCCAATGGACGACATCGTCGGGAGCTCGCAGGTCACAGGCTGGTGACCTGTTTTTACGGAGCTCCCGCGGCAACAGCTGTGTCCGCTGGACTGGAGGGCGGCATCTTTGGCAGCTTCGACCACCCCGGGCCGCGGAGCTCGGTTGAGCCACGGGACTGAATCACCATCGCCCGGTGGGGTAACAACATCGGAGGCCTGGATCGCCTCAGTGCAGAGGGAGAATAAGGGGGGAAGAGACAGACACTTTAAGACTTTTTGCCTCCATCACAGTGAGGAGGTGCCGGGTGAACTCACTGTGGTGGATGTTAATTTGTGTTTATTGTGTGTTTTGTTGTTTATTATTATATGTATGACTGCAGGCGATGAAATTTCGTTCAGACCGAAAGGTCTGAATGACAAATAAAGGAATCTAATCTAATCTTAATTGTCATATGTACTGATAATGGAACTATGAATTTCTTACTTGCAGGAGCATAACTGGCCTGTAAACACAGTACTCACAGACGGCACGACTGACATGAAGTAGCGTTGTCTTGTCGAGAGGTAGCAACCCTAGAGGAGGGATTTAGCAGCAGGAAAACTGAAGGTTAAAACAGTTTGAAAATCGAATTAGAAGCTTAGTTCAGGATCCAACATTACACTAAGATTAGGGATTAAAGTTTGTTCTCAATGTTTAATTGGATGGAATTTTGTTTTTGTCCAGATTTGGATGTCAAACATTTGGTATGAAAAACCACAGTGAGTTGGGATAATAGTGGATATTAGAGTGAAATAGATATTGTGTAGGAAGGAACTGCAGATACTGGTTTAAACTGAAGATAGGCACAAAAATCTGCAGTAAACTCAGCATCTCTAGAGAGAAGGGATGGGTGACGTTTCAGGTCGGGTCTCTGGAGGTGACGGTGTGGGACCAAGAGGAGAAGCCAATGCAAATGTGTCTCTAGACAGAGGTTGACCTATAATGAGGGAAGTGGATAAACACAGTTAAATAAGCACAATAAATGCATTGGATGTGGACAGTCAGCACTGTATCATTCCCTCTGTCACCTCCCCCACCCACACCTACCTCAGCACCTTAAAGGAGCTGTCCCACTGCGGCGACCTAATTGGAGAGTTTAGAAGAGTTTAGGAGAGTTTGTCATGTTGTGTAATGTTGAAGACCTTCTTCGACTATGATGAAGACTAGCTTCTACTAGCTTCGGGAAAATTGGACACCGAATAGTGGAGAGTGAAGGCATAGAAACATAGAAACATAGAAAATAGGTGCAGGAGTAGGCCATTCGGCCCTTCGAGTCTGCACCGCCATTCAATATGATCATGGCTGATCATCCAACTCAGTATCCTGTTCCTGCCTTCTCTCCATACCCCGTGATCCCTTTAGCCACAAGGGCCACATCTAACTCCCTCTTAAATATAGCCAATGAACTGGCCTCAACTACCTTCTGCGACAGAGAATTCCAGAGATTCACCACCCTCTGTGTGAAAAAGGTTTTCCTCATCTCGGTCCTAAAAGATTTTCCTCATCTCGGTCCTAAAAGACTTCCCCAACATCGGGAACAATCTTCCTGCATCAAGCCTGTCCAACCCCTTAAGAATTTTGTAAGTTTCTATAAGATCCCCTCTCAATCTTCTAAATTCTAGCGAGTACAATCCGAGTCTATCCAGTCTTTCTTCATATGAAAGTCCTGACATCCCAGGAATCGGCCTGGTGAACCTTCTCTGTACTCCCTCTATGGCAAGAATGTCTTTCCTCAGATTAGGAGACCAAAACTGTATGCAATACTCCAGGTGTGGTCTCACCAAGACCCTGTACAACTGCAGTAGAACCTCCCTGCTCCTATACTCAAATCCTTTTGCTATGAATGCTATCGAAAAAAAGTATCGATTTTTTCCATGGCTACCTTTTTTTTACTCGCGGGCATTTTTCAGCATGTTGAAAAATACGCCGCGACCTAGCTGAGGCCTCGAGTACGCGGGGACCACTCTCGAGCATGAAGGAGAGTTATGCCCCTGTCCCACTTAGGAAACCTGAACGGAAACCTCTGGAGACTTTGCGCCCCACCCAAGGTTTCCGTGCGGTTCCCGGAGGTTTTTGTCAGTCTCCCTACCTGTTTCTACTACCTGCAACCTCCGGCAACCACCTGCAAGACCTCCTAGGACCTTGTGTAGACCATGCTGCGAGTATGAGTCGAAGGCAAACTCGTCTGAACTCGCGGATTAGGTCACCGCAGTGGGACAGCCCCTTAAAGCACGCAAACCTTGATCTGAAATGTCGACTGTTTCTCTTTCAATTAATTTCAGATTTCCATCCTGCAGTTTTTATCCGTTTATTCCAACCAATGCTCCTGACCTTAAAAGAAGATGGGAAAAAAAGGAAGAATAATTAAGTAATTGGGTGAACAGATCAGATCAATCTCATTGATACAGAAGTCGATGAATAACTAACTAAACATTCAATTAAAATACCAACATGTTGCCCATTATTCTCCCCACTACTGACTCTGGCCTTGCACATCCTTCTACTCTTTGTTCCAAGTGTTTAACCAGTGCCTTCAACCAGTTAGACCCAATTCGCTTCCTCAACCCATCCACTGACTCACTTCCCTACCTTGCTTTCAGGACTATTAAAAATAATAATAATAATAATAATAATAATAATAATAATAATAATAATAATCTTATTTATATAGCACATTTTTAGTCAACTTGCATTGACCCCAAAGTGCTTCACATAATTACATTCACAAACACAGGCAAAGATGGGTGAAGTGTCTTGCCCCAAGGCCACAACGACAGTATACACTCCAAGCGGGATTCGAACCGGTTACCTTCTGGTCGCCAGCCGAACACTTAGCCCATTGCGCCATCTGAAATATGAAATATCTCCTTGGAGATAGAGCATAGAAGCAGGCCCTTCGGCCCACCGGGTCTATACTAATCATCGATGACCCATTCACTAGTTGTATGTCCCACATACAAAGGGGCAATTTACAGAAGCCAATTATCTATAGAAAGAAATGACTAATAAATAAAATAAATAAATAAACATATACATCTGCACCTCCTTGGAACGTGTGATGAAACCAGCGAACCCAGAGAAAACCCACGTGGTCCCAGGTAAAACATACTAACTCTGCTCAGACAGTGCACATAGTTGGGATTGAACCCAGGTTTCCGTAAGATGGCAGCTCTACACTGCACCACTGAGCCAGCTGGTGCTGAACTGCCTTCTTTGAATTATTGCCCGTTTTTGTCTGGTTAAAGGTCTATATAAAGAAAATGCCTCCGGAGATCTTTTCCTGTGTTAAGAGGTGCATTTTATGTACGACTGCTGTTATGAGAGTGGACAAAATGTATCAGGTTCCCCACACTACTTTATGCTTGCATCAATAGGGTCTATTTATTGCAAAATAAAAAGTCCCACAAAGCTGATGATTTAACCTAGAATTTATGATGTTTTTTTTAATTAATGTGTTACCGAACTGCACAGCTGAAGACACTAAAGCATTGCACCTGGGTTGAACATGATCTGCAGCATTATTGAGCAGGCAGACACATTACAATGCCTGCTTCAGTACCAACATTCTGAGTTAAAATTAAATAATGAAAATAACCCTCGAGCAGAGATTTACGACTCTTTCTGCGGTGATTATGGTGCTGAATTTCCTCAGACATTCTGCCTCTGTTTTGCATTAACTTCTCTGCATGTTGTGCAGCAAACACTGCAGAATGTGAAGAGGTTCTGCAGGAGGACTATGGGATAATGGGAAGGTTTAAATCACCTTCTTTTTTAATGTCATACTTCCCTACAACAGAGAAGGAGACCGTTTCGCAAACATCACATTATCAACAGAGTAATCCCAACAATTCCTTGTAACCTATTCTTTTTTTTTTAACATGCCCTTCAATTGCGTTCTAATTCTCTTATCATTGATCTACCCTGGGAGTAATTCACAGGCACGAATTAGATTATTAGACCAGCACATCTATGGGTCCCGAATCACTTGGGTATACCCACAGGTAGAATAAACAGACTCCACATGGACAGAAGCAGAGGTCAGGATTGAACCCTCATCTTTGGAGCTGTCAGCACTTCTGGAGTGTGGGGCATCAATGCATCCTGTGTGCCGCTGCAAACCAGGAAACAATATGAAAATAGTGATGTGAGAAGAATGCACCTGAAAAATCACCCTTATGTCCCTGTCCCACTTAGGAAACCTGAACGGAAACCTCTGGAGACTTTGCGCCCCACCCAAGGTTTCCGTGCGGTTCCAGGAGGTTTTTGTCAGTCTCCCTAATGGTCGAAAGTGGTTTCCGCTTCTTCTATGTTCCGGCGATTATTTCAAAAAATTCAAAACCGGCCGCGATAGGTTGCCGTTTTAAACATCGGTAATTTTTTTGTCAAAGCCAGTTGCGATGCTAGTTGAAGATGGTTGCCGGAGGTTGCAGGTAGTGGAAGGTCTTACTTTCCACTACCAGCAACCTCCGGCAACCACCTGCAACCTCCGGCAACCACCTGCAACCTCCGGCAACCACCTTCAACTAGCATCGCAAGCGGCTTCGACTAAAAAATTACCGATTTTTAAAACAGCAGCCTATTTTTAGTCGCGGCAAGTTTTGAATCTTTGGAAATAATCGCCGGGAACATAGAATAAGCGGAAACCACTTTCGACCATTAGGGAGACTGACAAAAACCTCCGGGAAACGCACGGAAACCTTGGGTGGGGCGCAAAGTCTCCAGAGGTTTCCGTTCAGGTTTCCTAAGTGGGACAGGGGCATTAGAAATTCAGTAAATAAGTGAACTTTTGAGGAAAACCTTTCTTACGCAAATGGTGATTATCTATATGGAAAGAGCTGCCTGAGGAGGTAGCTGAGGCTGGTACTATCGCAATGTTTAAAAAACATTTGGATAGGCACATGGATAGGATAGGTTAGAGGAATATGGGCCAAACGCAGGCAGGTGGGACCAGTGTAGATGCATGTTGGTCGACTAGGGAAAATTGGGCCAAAGGGCTGTTTTCATGCTGTATGACTCTTATAGACTAATAAAAAAGTCTGTAAAGAGATAGCAACCAGCATATATCAAAGCAATGTGGAATTGTGGAATTTTGATCTTAAATTTAGTGCCTGAAAAAGTGGAAGGAGCTTAGTGATAGTTTAGCGGTAGATAAAAGAGAAGTAGATTTTTTGCAGTAGAATAAAACAGACAAGAATATTTTTTTCAGAGACCTGTTAAGGGTTCAAAGAGCTGAAATTTGCCTCATTAATGCTGCAATAAGTCTATAATGACATGATTCTCTGTGCAAACAGATTGGTCTATTTATCTTAATGTCAGTCCTCTGTAAGTGATAGGAGTGGGCCGGACAATCTTATCGGTCAGCTCAGCCACAAAAGTGACAGAGTTTGTGGGCCTTGTGAGGTTGGCAAAGGTTGCACAGTGGTTCAAAGTCTCGTGTTTTTCCCCTTACTACCCTTGAGTCACTATTAATTTCTACCACAGACAGAAAGCAAAATGGCCCATCAAAGAATTGTTCCCAATAAACTCAACAATGGTTATGTTTTATATGCTGCTGTCTAGTTCCTTTCAGAAGAAATAATGCATGGGTTTAAAATGTAATAAGCAGGCAGCAAGCAGCATTGTTTTGAGAACGTTTCCTTGGTTGAAGGTAGGTTCCCAAAACACTGGATTAAGTTGAATATAAAAGGAACAAGAATGTTAATAATATTCCTGTAACTGGTACTTTTGAAGGATTAAAATAGAATATTGCATGAGCCATTGC
Organism: Leucoraja erinaceus; assembly: GCF_028641065.1. Taxonomy (NCBI): domain Eukaryota; kingdom Metazoa; phylum Chordata; class Chondrichthyes; order Rajiformes; family Rajidae; genus Leucoraja; species Leucoraja erinaceus. The sequence continues at coordinate 83,554 of NW_026575748.1, read as the reverse complement.
TTGAGTACTTGAATGGCTCTTTTATACTATCCTGGTACAAGTTACAGCAGGGTTGTCAAAATGTCAGGCTGTTGACATCTTGCAGACTTCCATTACCCTTTTAAACACACACCTCGATTTTCCACTTCCAATGTAGATTAGATTTAACCGGATAGCCATAGGCTTTGGACAGATTGAAATGCGAGTGAACTTTGAGAAACATAGCAGGTAATTTTAACCCCCAAGGAATAGAGAATTGGAGTGCTGGATGCAACCCTAACTCCAACTTGGCATCAACCAGATTTTAATGCAGATCGATGACCAATTCACTCAACAGAAGCGGATCAAACTACGTATTCAATCTCTAAAAGCGGCTTTGTGCCACCATTTTATCAGCAGTTTTAGTTTTAACCCTCAACGGCAAAGAAGGAGAGAGGTAAGTGTATTTGTAAGAAGCAGGCATTGTTCTTCTGAGTTCACCAGCTGACCAACTTGGCCAGCTCCATGATTGTAAGACCCCCACATCCTCATGATATCTGATTTTTTCATTTCCACAATTCCCAAATCTCCTCGTCTCATGCAATGTCCTACTCGCAATATCCCTTCATATATCCCTGACATCCAGTGCACACCTTCACAATCTTCAATGTTCACAGCCACTGTCTCATGGTGGTGGATCTGTGGAATTCTTTGCCACACAAGGCAGTGGAGACAAAGCCAGTGGATATTTTGAAGGCAGAGATAGATAGATTCTTGTTTAGTATTGGTGTCAGAGGTCATGAGGAGAAGCAGGAGAATGGGGTTAGGAGGGTGAGGTAGATCAGCCATGATTGAATGGTGGAGTAGACTTGATGGGCCGAACGGCTCCTATCACTATGATCTTATGATGCCTCCAGTCCTTAAATTCTATGGGGTACTGATTGTGGATGATCAGCCATGATCACATTGAATGGCGGTGCTGGCTCGAAGGGCCAAATGGCCTAATCCTGTACCTATTGTCTATTGTCTAGTGTCTATTGTCCACTCCTCCTCACTTTTGGTCAACCTCTACTCAACTGTTCCTTTGCTGTTTTACGGGCCAATACAACATCTTATCTATATGATTGGCTGTGGGCATCCATTCAAAAGAAAGGGAGTGAAAATGGCTTTTATCTGCAGCTGAAACCCTACTCTTGTAATTCAGCCAAATACGAAGGGCTGGAGGATCTGGGGAGGACATGGGCAGGTGACCCATCAGCTCAGGACCCTTCTTCAGACTCAGAAGTCCAAAGGGCTTAACGTTTCAGCAACAGTATGGTTTAGCAATCTTAAATAGGCATTTCAGAGAGAATAGTTTGCAAGGAAGGGGAAAGCTAATAGGACTGTGAATACTCAGAGGTGTAAAGAAGGGTCCCAACCTAAACGTCATCTGTTCATTCCCTCCCAAGGTGCTGCCTGCCCCAATGAATTCCACCAGCACTTTGTGTTTTGGTACGTCATCGGGGTCATCAGGTGGGCACCCTCCTTCTTTGACGATAAGCCCACAACATCTCCAGAGGGCTCAACGGTGATACCTAACGTACCGGTTACACCCTCCCCCTCAATTCCACACCCCCCTGTCTTCATCTTGCAGCCCAATTCTTGTCTCTCCCTTTGATCCAAATCCAATTGCTGCTTTTCTCTGCAGAATTTGAGAATGATTTGAATGCTTGTTGGAGGGAGCGACCCCTCACCCCCATTTTCTTTAATAGCCTGGGTCATAGATGTAGCAACAAGTCCCCTGCATCCCACTTCGACAGGGAAAGTCTAGGTCTTCCAACCATTCTGGGAAGCTTCAGTTGCCAGAGGCTAATTAAACTGCAAACCTGCACATCTTGGTGATGTGGGAGAAAAACTGAGCCTGCGGATGACACCCGCGTGGTCACGGGGAGAATGTCCAAGCTCCACACAAACCATTGGTTCCAGCAGCTGAGCCACTGTGTCGCACTTTGGCCCATGAGGTGCCAAGCTGTTTCTCCAGGTAGATATTTGTCTGGGCATAAATGTTGCTTGATAATCAGCACAATGATATTCCAGGATAGACAATAGACAATAGACAATAGACAATAGGTGCAGGAGTAGGCCATTCGGCCCTTCAGGCCAGCACCGCCATTCAATGTGACCATGGCTGATCATCCCCAATCAGTACCCCGTTCCTGCCTTCTCCCCATATCCCCTGACTCCGCTATTTTTAAGAGCCCTATCGAGCTCTCTCTTGAAAGCATCCAGAGAACCTGCCTCCACCGCCCTCTGAGGCAGAGAATTCCACACTCACCACTCTCTGTGAGAAAAAGTATTTCCTCGTCTCCGTTCTAAATGGCTTACTCCTTATTCTTAAACTGTGGCCCCTGGTTCTGGACTCCCCCAACATCGGGAACATGTTTCCTGCCTCTAGCGTGTCCAAGCCCTTAACAATCTTATATGTTTCAATGAGATGCCCTCTCATCCGTCTAAACAGGATCTTTTCTACCTGATCAGGTACAATAAGGGAATCAATCAGAAAACAGCATACTGTCCTTCGCGATCATTATATCTTAACAATGTTGTAGTGATGTAATGTTGTAGCCCTTGATGGAAAATCTAGGCATAAAGCTTGTTTTGCCCTAATGCCTCATAGCCCAAACTCCCTGAGAAGCTGACGGATTGGGCCCAATGTTGATTTTGTAGCCTGAAAAATGTTACTCTCAATTGAAGTCAATAAAGTATAAAACTGGGTGGAGCGCAAAACCAACATTCCAACAGATCCGCCCTTCCCTCTCAGTGAATAATGTGAGTGCCACATCTAACAGGAACAAATTCGACACTCTGCCTGGAAGGATTAAAGCCATTATGATCCTGAAAGGGCCAGAATGTTCCCACATTCCCAGAAAGTAATTGCCAAATTAGATGTAGTTGCTGTTCACACTATAATATGTACCTCTTTAATGGAATAAATTAGGTGGATACATTTTCAGCTGTCTGTAACAACAATGTTACTGTTTGTTCAGTGCTGGGATTTCCAAACATCACAAAACAATTAAGACAGCTAAAAGGTTATGTGAATTAAATTACTTGGCAAAATCTTTACTCATTTAGCAGTTTTACTCTGTTCCAAGTCGATATTGCATGAATGTGTAGAGTTCAAATTGAAAGTGACCTCCATTCTTTTCCAACTGCTGCAAGGCCAAGACAAGGAATTAAAGCTTTTTGTAAATAAAAGAGTTAAGGGCCGGTCCCACCAGCATGCGACTCCATGCGGCAAGCGCGACCTAAAGGGCCGGTCCCACGAGCATGCGACTCCATGCGGCAAGCGAGACCTAACGTGGTCGCTTGAGCCGTACAGCCTCGCGGGGCCGGTCCCACTTCGATTGCCGGAGCCGTATGGAGTTGTGCGGAGCTGGTCCCGACATCGTGCCGGGCTCCAAAAAACTGACCGTGTTCAAAAATTCCGCGTGGCAACGGCCTGCCGGCCCGCAGCCGCCTCGACGTCGTACATCACGCGCAAACTTCCCGCGGACTTCGGTCGAACTTCGTGTCACTCACTCGACCACCACGCAGCCCCGCTTCTGGTTTGGTCGCGCTTGCCGCATGAGGTCGCATGCTCGTGGGACAGGCCCTTAAATCACACTTTGCCATTGAGGGGTGTAAAAGCTGACTCTGAAGGACAGGTACATCTAAATGTTTCAGAGATAATCAATATCCCCACAACCTGTTCAATACTCTTGTTGGCTCAGTGAAGTAAACAGGGATGGATAGGGTAGCCAGTCAGAACATTTCTCCTGGCATAACTAGGGCAGACAGTCAGAACCTTTTTCCCAGGATGGAGATATCCAATACTGGAGGCAGTGACTTCAAGGTGGGAGGGCACCGTTTAAAGGAGATACGATGGGCAATTTTTTACACAGAACAATAGGCAATAGGTGCAGGAGTGGACCATTCAGCCCTTCGAGCCAACAGCGCCATTCAATGTGTTCATGGCTGATCATCCCCAATCAGTACCCTGTTCTTGCCTTCTCCCCATATCCCACTATCTTTAAGAGCCCTATCTAGCTCTCTCTTGAAAGTATCCAGAGAACTGGCCTCCACCGCTCTCTGAGGCTGAGAATTCCACAGACTCACCACTCTCTTCCTAGTCTCCGTTCTAATGGCTTACCTCTTATTCTTAAACTGTGGCCCCTGGTTCTGGACTCCCCCAACATTGGGTACATGTTTCCTGCCTTTACTGTGTCCAAACCCTTATTAATCTTATATGTTTCAATAAGATGCCCTCTCATCCTTCTATGAGTGATTCTTCAGTAATTGTCTACTTTGGTGTCCCGCTACTTTGATGCTGTATATAAGGAAAATCCGTAATTCTAACCCATTTCTTCTTTTTCTATATTGTTAATAAACATAATCCTCATAAATAATGATTAAAACCTAAATGAATAAAGTGTATTTTTTAATTTTTTCCCTGATGTTCGATGCCCCCCCCCCCCCCCCCCCCCCCCCCGAAACCGTATGTCCCGATGGTAACGTTAAATTTCAAGTCAGCTTATTTATTTAATGGGGGGTCTATCTGAAACTAAAATACTTTTAAACAGTAGGTATTAATAATTAAAATATTTATCATGCTTAAAAATATTCCTGTATTCTTGATAACATTTTAAAATCTTACCATTATTAAGATCTTACCAATTGTCCCAACTATTGGAGTCATTTACCGCGTCACTCACCTGTGTTTAGCCATCCCACACAGGTATAAATGGAACGCAAACTTCCGCCCTCAAAAGATGGTGGACTTCGATAGTTACCTACCTTGTGAATTTCGCCTGATTCGCGGCACGAGAAGTGTGTGAAAACTCTGCTTTCTGTTGCTTAGCGAGTAAGTGCTTTTAATCACCACCGTCTCCGAATGGTGTTGATGTCGTAAGGAATAAAAATCTCTATTTTTTTATTTGAATTTGGAGATGCGTTCCTACCATGTGCCATCCGTCTAAATGATATGGCCAGGCATGGCCTTCCAGTGAGGCCATGTTGAGCTAAAGGCTTGGGCTACCATACCCGTCACTCCACCTCCGTAACATAACCCCCATTCTCCATATAGTCAAGTCAAGTCAAGTTTATTTGTCACATACACATACGAGATGTGCTGTGAAATGAAAGTGGCAATGCTCGCGGACTTTTGTGCAAAAGACAAACAACCAAACAACCAAACAAATTATAAACACAATCATAACACACATATTCTTTTACATAATAAATAATGGAAGGAAAAACGTTCAGTAGAGTTAGTCCCTGGTGAGATAGGCGTTTACAGTCCGAATGGCCTCTGGGAAGATACTCCTTCTCAATCTCTCCGTTCTCACCGCATGGCAACGGAGGCGTTTGCCTGACCGTAGCAGCTGGAACAGTCCATTGCAGGAGTGGAAGGGGTCTCTCATGATATTGTTGGCTCTGGTTGCACCTTCTGATGTATAGTTCTGGTTTTCTCTCTTTTCTTCTCTGTTTTCTCTTCTTTTCTCTTTGTCTTCTCTTGCGTTCTCTTATCTTCTTTCTTCTTTCTGTCCTTTCTTGTCGTTTTTTCGAATGCAGGGGGGGCGAGCGAGTGAAGTTCCCATAGTGCGTTCAGCCGAACGCACTACTCTCTGCAGAGCCTTCTTGTCCTTGGCAGAGCAATTCCCAAACCAGATGGTAATGTTCCCGGACAAGATGCTTTCCACCGCCGCTGGGTAGAAGCACTGGAGGATCCTCGGAGACACTCTGAATTTCCTCAATTGCCTGAGGTGATATAGCTCCATCTACAGCTTATCTTTTCTTCCCTAACGCTAAAGCTAACCACAACACTAACACCAATGCTAGCCCCAGCCCCAGCCCCCAGGCCCCAGATCCCCAGCCCCAGCCCCAGATACAGGCCCCCAGCCCCAGCCCCAGCTCCCGATCCACATCCTCAGCCCCAGATCCCCAGCCCCATATGATGCTGCATCATATCCGTCACACGAACATTTTATGCTCACAATGTGTAAAATAATACAACAATTACCATAATTATCAATTGTAGTTGATAAATGAACAGTATGCTCCAGCCTATTCATCTGAAGTTAATATAGTTTTAGAGGAAGTTGGTGAAAAGTTATGTGCCGGTTACCATTCTTGCTGAAAATCACCACTTTTTTCGGCAGTAAACTGTTACGAAGGTTTAAAATCAATGGGTTAGATAATTTTTTAATTTTTTTTGATGGTTTTTTTGAGGAAGATACTCTATAATTTGAAAGTGTGACAAAGGTTTTTTTGTTCACTTAAATTTTTATTGATTTTTAAGAGATATTTTCAAAACAGTGCAAAATAAGTAGATGGGGGGGGGGGGGGGGGGGAAAGGTAAATAAATTTAAAAAATTGGAATAAGATCGTGTGGTCCACTTACCAAATTAAAAAAAGAAAAAAACATTACATTGATTAGTTATCTGGAGATAATTCAATATTCATACAAATATACCATCTAGTTCTATATAACACAATCTTTCCATATCTAGCTCGGGATTTATCTAATTGGTGTCATGGCTCAAATAAACAGTCCATTTTTCCCAGATCTTCTCAAATGAATTCCCATTGACTCTCAAGGAATATGTCAATTTCTCCATATTAAAGATGTCTCGCACAATTTCTAACCACTGTTCCTGTTTTGTACTTTTTTCATTAAGCCACTGCCTGGTAATGGCCTTCTTACTTGCTGCAAGCAAAACTTTAATCAAATATGTATCTTCTATTTTTACACTATCTTTAATACGCCCCAGATACATCACAGGGCAAGTATTTGGGATTTTATAACCCAAGAAATTATTTACAGCTGCATTAACATTTTCCCAGTATGGCCTTATCTTTACACAGTTCCAGAAAATATGCGAGTGGTCTGCCTCCGTACTCCCACAAAAGTTTTGTTATAATCTTAAATCGATCATATTTTACAGAGTTGTTCATCATATAAATGCGACGGATATGACTGAATGCAATGGGCAACTTGGAAAAAGAAGAGGAAAAAATAAATCAAATTCTCCAAAAAAAAATGGGCCAAACATATTTTTCCCATAGTAGAGATGTTCATCTATGTGAAACAACATTCAAAGTTGCAAACATTTAAGTTTGATAATCGGGTTTCCAGAAACTTTAAGGTAGACTCTTATTGAAGAATCACCCCAAAACTCCAGAGTGTACATGCTCAGCCGTTCCATTCTCTCAGCATATGACAGACCTGTCATCCCGGGAATTAACCTTGTAATTCCTTGCTGCACTCCCTCAATAGCAAGAATGTTCTTCCTCAAATTAGGAGACCAAAACTGCACACAATACTCCAGGTGTCGTCTCACTAGGGCCCCATACAACTGCAGAATGACCTCTTTGCTCCTATATTTGATTCCTCTTGTTATAAAGGCCAACATGCCATTTGCTTTCTTCACTGCCTGCTGTACCTGCATGCTTACTTTCATAGACTGATGTACAAGGACCCCCAGTCCCGTTGTACTTCCCCTTTTCCCAACATTACACCATTTAGATAGTAATCTGCCTTCCTGTTTTTGCTACCAAAGTGGATAACCTCACATTTATCCCCATTAAACTGCATCTGCCATGCATCTGCCCACCCACCCATCCTGTCCCACCCAACTTGGCATTCTCATAGCATCCTCCTCACAGTTCACACTGTCACCCAGCTTTGTGTCATCTGCAAATTTGCTAATGCTACTTTGAACATGGTGGGTGGCTGTAACATGCCGCCTGTGATGGTAGTGGAGGCAGGAGTCGTGCTTAAGAGGGTTTTGGATAGGCTCCTGGATGTGCAAGGAATGGAGGGCATTGGATCATGTGGTGATAGACAACAGTTTGTCTTGACAACATGTTCAGCACAAACATTGTGGGCCAAAGGGCCTTTTCCCATGCTGTACAGTTCTATGTCCTGTGTAAGTGAGAAGCTGCCCTCTGTAATCCAAAAACTGACACTAATTCAAGTTATTTAATTTTAATTTTTTAATTTGTATTTTTATTAGAAACAATGTACAGTAGTATAAACCGTGGCATAAGACATAATACATTTTGTGTACAACTTCTTGTTTTAAATTTAACAATAGAAAATCACAGAAGAAAGAAAAAGAGAGTAAAGAGTAGAGTAAGGAAAGTAGTGATGTGTAAACCCCTGGAGTACCACTCCAGGAGTTAACGTGATAGTTTGTAGAAGGATAGAGAGAAGAAACTCATAGGGTTGTAAAAAAAAAAGGAAAAAGAAAGAACAGAAAAACAGAAATGGGATACACCTACTTCATATCTTTCCACACCCCTCACCCAGTTGAGAAACGGTTAATTTCCAGAGTTGTGTTGCACCATATTATACAAGATTCAAGATTCAAGATTCAATTTAATTGTCATTTGGACCCCTTGAGGTCCAAACGAAATGCCGTTTCGGCAGCCATACATTACAAACAAATAGACCCAAGACACACCATAATTTACATAAACATCCATCACATCGCTGTGATGGAAGGCCAAAAAAACTTATCTCTCCACTGCACTCTCCCCCCCCCCCCGTCCCCATGTCAGAGTCAAAGGCAAAGCCCCCGGCTGGCGATGGCGATTGTCCCGCGGCCATTAAAGCCACGCCGGGTGGTGCAAGGTCGCACACCGGGTCTTGGTGTTAGAGCCCCCGGCGTGCGCTCGCAGAGTCCCGCGGCCATTCCAAGCCGCGCGGGGCTGTGATGTCAGGCCCCGCTCCAGGAGCTCTTCAACCTGCAACTCGGGCGGGAGAAGTCGCCGTTGCAGGAGCCCTGAAAAGCGGTCTCCCTCCAGGGACCCGCGGGCTCCCGCAGCCGCCGTCCGCCAGAGGTCGGGCCGCAGCAGCAGCAGCAGCAGCGCTCCACCACCGCTCCACCCGCTCTGGACTCGGTCAGCACCGCTACGGTGAGGTGAATAGTCGGCACCAGAGTCCCCGGTCTTCCTGTTGGAGGCCGCTCCTCGTTGCGGCCCCAACGACAGAAAAGGTCGGGTCTCCCGTGCAGGGCCCCCCCCCCCCCCCCCACCACCTCCCACCCCCCCCCCCCCCCCCCCCCCCCCCCCCCCCCCCACACACACACCCCAACAAAAAATAACAAAAACTACATAGAAACATAGACAAAAAATAATAAAAACGCGGACGGGCTGCAGAGGCCGCTGCTGACGAGAGTCCCGCCGCCTACCGGTATACTTGTAATAAATCGATGAAAGGAGACCATATCTTTCAGAATTGCTCTGATTTTCCTGCTAGGACGAATCTCATATCTTCAAGAAATATCTGAGAAAAACCTAACCCCTCGATGTTCTCTGGAAATAAGACCGGACGAGAATTTAGAAAACATAATTACTTTTCAAATGAAAGTACTGCAAGATTGCTTATTAAAACATGGAGGAACTTATCCTGTATTTATTTGGATGCTTACATTATGAGCAAACCATGGTGTGCATCAAAGTTTTCAAACTATAGGCTCACTCCAAGTAATCTCATTATAGAGCTATCATTATCAATGAGGCACATAAAATGAAATTGGTACATTAATCCAATACGCTTCATTGATGCTTCATTCATTGATACAATGACGTGGTTAACCTCGGGGTGGAAGATTGCAACCTTCACGTGGTCCACCCTGTTTTGACTAATGCAATCAACTCGACGTGCACAGATAGAAGATCAAACGGAACAAGTTGTCCTACTTTAGGCTGTCCACTCCACACGAAAGAAGAAGATAAGAAGAAGAAGCAGGTAACCCCTATTTTAATACCCTAATTCAAGTAAAAGTAAGGACGTGTTTCTAAAACTGTTTTAGAGTCCAACTAATGGTTCATAAATAAAAAAATAAATAAAACAACAAAGGCCCAAATATTCAAATGTACAGTCATTGGTATTTGTTGGCTTAAATACTCGTTAAATATGGACAAATTGATGAAGCAAAGAATCAGTGAGGAAATCCAAAATACATTTAAAATACATCGAGCATGTCAAATATTTGTAGAGAGGGAAAAACAAAGTTAACTTTTCAGGTCTAAAATAAAATTATTGGCAAATGAAATCGGTAGAAAGAGAAATTAACGCTAACAGTTCATATCAGAGTTCATAACAGTTTAAGGATAAGGGGGAAATCTTTTAGGACAGAGATGAGGGAAACTTTTTTCACACAGAGAGTGGTGAATCTCTGGAATTCTCTGCCGCAGAAGGTAGTTGAGGCCAGTTCATTGGCTATATTTAAGAGGGAATTAGATGTGGCCCTTGTGGCTAAAGGGATCAGGGTGTATGGAGAGAAGGCAGGTACAGGATACTGAGTTGGATGATCAGCCATGATCATATTGAATGGCGGTGCAGGCTCGAAGGGCCGAATGGCCTCTACTCCTGCACCTATTTTCTATGTTTCTATGTAGAATGTTGCCTTTTTTTTTTAACTTTTCAGATTGGTAATCCTACATCAGATTTCATTGAAATTATTTTTGAAAGTTATCAATTTGATGAAAGGCTACTCTCCTGAAATATATTGGGTGCAAATCCAAAAAATACTACGGATGCCAGAAATCTGAAACAACAGTAGAAAACGAGAGATACATTGAGCATGCCAATTCAAAAACAAGGCAAGTTATAGACATAGATACCTCACCTCCAATGGTAGAGCAGATCAAAAACGGGTTGGTAGCTGGAACTGTTCAAAATATTTTATTCTTTGGATATGTTCCACAAGAAAATATGTGCCAAAAGGCCCTTCAAGCCTGATCATGGCTGATCTAAGCTGCCATCAATTCCTCTTCTGTGCCAGTTGACTCAATTCCTCAATTTCTCACTTTCAAATATAGATCAATCCCCACCGTAAATATTCCCAATGATGTGGCTCCACCTTCTTCACTCTGAAGCAGGTTCTCAAACCAAAACCTCACCTATCCATGCTCTCCAGAGATGCTGCCTTGTGTTACTCCAGCACACTGTGCCCTATTTTTGGCTCCATTCGCCTAAGAGGCAGAGAGTCCCAGAGAATCACAACCAGAGAATCGCATCCTCCTAATCTGAGGAAAGACATTCTTGCTATAGAGGGAGTACAGAGAAGGTTCACCAGACTGATTCCTGGGATGGCAGGACTTTCATATGAAGAAAGACTGGATAGACTCGGCTTGTACACGCTAGAATTTAGAAGATAGAGGGGGTATCTTATAGAAACTTACAACATTCTTAAGGGGTTGGACAGGCTAGATGCAGGAAGATTATTCCCGATGTTGGGGAAGTCCAGAACTAGGGGTCACAGTTTAAGGATAAGAGGGAAGTCTTTTAGGACCGAGATGAGAAAATCATTTTTTACACAGAGAGTGGTGAATCTGTGGAAATCTCTGCCACAGAAGGTAGTTGAGGCCACAGTTCATTGGCTATATTTAAGAGGGAGTTAGATGTGGTCCTTGTGGCTAAAGGGATCAGGGGGTATGGAGAGAAGGCAGGTATGGGATACTGAGTTGGATGATCAGCCATGATCATATTGAATGGCGGTGCAGGCTTGAAGGGCCGAATGGCCTACTCCTGCACCTATTTTCCATGTTTCTATGTTGAAGAGGAAAGTTCTACACACCTTCTTCTTCTTGCGTATGGCGTGCACAGACTAAAGTTGTAGGACAACTTGTTCTATCTGATCTTATGTGATTGTGCACGGCAGGTTGATTGCATTAGTTGAAACAGGGCGGACCACGTGAAGGTTGCAATCTCCCACCCCCTCTACACACCTCAGTTTCAAATGAATTTTTCCTTATTTTGTAGCTACGTCCATTTGTTCATGACAGTCCCATTGGTGAAAACATTTCAACATCTACCCTTTCAAGACCCCCTTAGGATCTTATATGTTTGAAAAATATCACACCTCATTCATCAAAAGAAATAAAGATTTATTCTAATCTCCATGGCATTCAGAGCCTCGGTCTCTGTCCTCCTGGTCCATGTGAGATGTGTGACCAAAAATGCTGGACTAACTCAACGGGTCAGGCAGCATCCCCGGAGAAAATGAATAGATGACGTTTCGGGCCAGGACCCATCTTCATATCCAAAATGTGATCGATTTTTTTCTCCAAAGATGCTGCCTGACCCGTTGAGTTACTCCAGCATGTTGTGTCTATTTTCGGGTTAAACCAGCATCTGCAGTCCCTATCTATAAATTCTGAAACTTCATCATATGTTCCAAAACAGAGGCCAACACTTATAACCATATAACCATATAACAATTACAGCACGGAAACAGGCCATCTCGACCCTTCTAGTCCGTGCCGAACACATAATCTCCCCTAGTCCCATATACCTGCGCTCAGACCATAACCCTCCATTCCCTTCCCATCCATATAACTATCCAATTTATTTTTAAATGATAAAAAACAAACCTGCCTCCACCACTTCCACTGGAAGCTCATTCCACACAGCTACCACTCTCTGAGCAAAGAAGTTCCCCCTCATGTTACCCCTAAACTTCAATCCCTTAATTCTCATGTCATGTCCCCTTGTTTGAATCTTCCCTACTCTCAGTGGGAAAAGCTTTTCCACGTCAACTCTGTCTATCCCTCTCATCATTTTAAAGACCTCTATCAAGTCCCCCCTTAACCTTCTGCGCTCCAAAGAATAAAGCCCTAACTTGTTCAACCTTTCTCTGTAACTTAGTTGCTGGAACCCAGGCAACATTCTAGTAAACATTCTTGACAGATCCAGTGGGCTGAGTTGACTACCTTGCTCCACTGTTGGGCCTGACATGGAGTCCAGCAATGGAGCCAAATCTGGCTGAGATTCCTCAGTTTAGGATCCAACCAGGATCCGAGACCCCTTGACTTCAATAAGGAATGTACAGCTGGGGATTACGAAGAAAAGGAAAGCTCTGTTATATTTTTGAATACATTCTTCTTCTTCTCCTTCTTCTTGCGTATGGTGTGCACAGCCTAAAGTTGTAGGACAACCTGTTCTACAACTTGTGCAAGCCGGGTTGATTGCATTTGTCGAAAACCGGGCGGACTACGTGAAGGTTGCAATCTCCTCCCCCAATAGATTCTTCTATGTTAATTTAATGTTACTAATTAATAATCTGTTTCACTGTGCTTTTTGTTCTTAATTTAAGTAATTTTTGTCTTATGTTTCCATAATTTCATAATTTTCCGTTCAATGAATTCAAACAATCAATTTACTTCACAAATGATAGCTTGCAATCCCAAATGTCAGAAATGTTTACGAATGCCCGAGATCGCTGACAGTTTTGACAGCCAGCAAATCTGGGTGCAAGGATTTACCAGCCGTCTAAACTTTTAGGGCATTTGAGAGGACGGTATTTCTCACTGTATAATGGAAGACACGACTGCAACTAATGCCATGCGGATGAAGCCTTGGATGCTTCAAGCCAAAGGAATTCGCTGTCCACAATCCAAACCATTAAATACAGGCATTGAGGAACAAGATCCAGATGATGGGACCAGCCAACAAAGTCTGATCTAATGTATGATGAGCAATGAACAATAGCCTGCAGGAAGCTGGTTGCTTAGAGATGATCATGTGGCAAGAATTTGCAATCATGAAAACCTTTCTAATGATGAGACCATTCAGCACCTTTTGTGGTCAGAATTTCCCCCTTGAAATCATTCTCCTGCTTATGCTACGGATATGTTTCAGTGTTCAACAAGTTACTTATTACAGACGCAATCTGTTAATGCAGTTCCTTTTATTTTGTACATTAAAGCTGTGTGGTTACATTTGAACCAGATGTCCTGTGGCTTTGTGGTCCAAAGCAGTATGCTTGCCTTAGTTAATGCCAATAACTTTTTGTAACACTGCTTTACAATAAGGGTCTACAAGAAATCAACTCCCTTGTTCTTTTGTGTTTTTAATGTCATCAGATGCACAAATGTGCATTGCATTTCTTATTAGAAGTGTAGTCATAAGATCTATGATCCAACTCAGCTGTCTTATGCTCAGTTCAGTGCAGAGAATATTGTTAAAAATGCATTCATTGAGCTCAGCCATATCCTATTATATGAAAAAGACTTTAGTGTAATGTATTCATACATATTCATGTATATGTTAATGAGTTGGTGTGCAATATAAGCAGGGAATGTTGGGTAATAAAGCTCTCTCGTGATCCAGGCAACCAGTGTATAAGTCTTGTTATTCATTCTGCCGTCCGGAATATACCAAAATTGGCGACGAGGATGGGATTGAGTTTGTGAACTCATCCTTTAAATATAGTGTAGGACTGTTTTGCAACACGCAGTATTGTTTAACAGTTTAAACAGTAAATATGGAGATGTGTCGCAGTTGTTTGCGAGCTGGACACGATAGGCCACAGATCTTGGTTTATACTCTCTAGAATTTAGGAGATTGAGAGGGGATCTTATAGAAACTTACAAAATTCTTAAGGGGTTGGACAGGCTAGATGCAGGAAGATTGCTCCCGATGTTGGGGAAGTCCAGGACAAGGGGTCACAGCTTAAGGATAAAGGGGAAATCCTTTAAAACCGAGATGAGATGAGAAGAACTTTTTTTCACACAGAGAGTGGTGAATCTCTGGAACTCTCTGCCACAGACGGTAGTTGAGGCCAGTTCATTGGTTATATTTAAGAGGGAGTTAGATGTGGCCCTCGTGGCTAAGGGGATCAGGGGGTATGGAGAGAAGGCAGGTACGGGATACTGAGTTGGATGATCAGCCATGATCATATTGAATGGCGGTGCAGGCTCGAAGGGCCAAATGGCCTACTCCTGCACCTAATTTCTATGTTTCTATGTTTCTATGATCCTTCTATGAAGGGGACTGTAGTTTAAAACAGCAGCTGGACATATCGTCGAGAGTTTGTCAGGCTATCTCTATGTTGTGTCTACGTGGCAAGATATCGTCCTTGGGATTGTATAAGATTTTCTTTTGTCGAGTTCCTCAAGCTGAATAGTCATGTTACTGCTAAGTTTTAGGTGGATTGTTACATTAGAACAGATAGGATATCTGGGTTTTTGAAGGATTTAAAAAAAAAAGAGAACGACACGATGGCAGGGTCCACGGGCTACATCAGAAACCGTGGCACTTTTGACAGGGGTAGAGAGCCGTTCAGCTCCTATATGGAGAGAGCAAACATGATTTTCATGGCAAGCAACATAATGGAGATTAGTGGTGAAGGAGAGATAGTGACTGAAACAAATAAGGCCGTTTGCGAAAGCATGAAAGTGATTCTGCTCACGGAGGTCGGTCCTGAGGTGTACGGCACACTCGTGAATCTCCTTGCGCCCTTAAAGGCAAAAGACGTGCCATTCAATGACATTATAAAGAAGTTAGAGGAGCACTTCAACCCAGAGCCTCTGGAAATTGCAGAAAGCTATAAATTTGGCACTAGAAACCAGAAGCAGAATGAGACAATCAATGAGTACATTGTTGCCTTGAAAAACGTAACTTTGCACTGTGACTTTGGAACCTTTCTCGGACGTGCACTACGCGACAGATTTGCTTGTGGTCTAGTGGATGAACGAATTCAGTCCAAACTCATGAACATTCCAGATCTCACATTTGAGTAAGCATGCAAGATCGCTATTACAATGGAGATGGCATCAAAGAATGCTCGTGAGTTTCATCCATCACTGACCGCAGTAGCCGTTTACAGTCAGTGCTTATGGCCAAATCAAGAGGTGCTAAACCAAACCCAAAGTATGGTGGGGAGGCGAGTTCAGCCAGTTGTTATTGTTGCAACGGTAATCACTCATCCCAATTTTGTCAGTTCAAAATAGCCAAGTGTTATAACGGCCAGAAGAAAGGTCATATCGCCTCAGCATGTCGGGCCAAGCTTTTATTTATTTATTTATGTATCTATTTATTTATTTGTTTTTTTATTTGATTCTTTATTTAAAACAGGAAACCAACAATCTGCGGGAATCAAGCAGTTGCAGATGCGTTGTCCCCACGAGAAATCAGTCTACACATTGCAAGTTGTAGATGAAGACTTTCTAGTGACTGCAACAGAAATTGCAGCTGAAACAGAGAAAGTGAGTCTATGAACAGACGTTGAATGGTTGGACTGAAATCGATAGTGGATTGAACTCAGTTCTGAACTCAGAGCTGAAGCCCTTCCATAATCGACGCCATGAATTATCACGTGAGCAGGGATGCATTAAGTGGGGTTACTGAGTGGTTGTATCCGAGTCTTTGAGAAACAAAATTATGAATGAACTTCATGCCGAACATCCTGGCATAGTAAGCATGAAGTCAGTTGCCAGAGGTTTTGTGTATTGGCCTGGTATTGACAGTGACATTGAGTCACTGGTAAGCAAATGTAGTGTCTGCCAAAATTGCCAGAATAAACTACCAAAAACAACATTGCAACCCTGGTCATGGCCAAGTAGACCTTTTCAGAGAATTCATGTAGATTTTTGTGAAAAGGGTAATGATCAATTTCTGATACTAGTAGATAGTCATTCCAAAGGACGGACAAAGAAACAGATTCCTCTGGTCAAAGTCAGGGTGCTAAAACAGAGCCAAACAAGCCTACAGTTGAGTCAACACCTAAACCTGTTACTGTTAGACGATCAGGTTAGATCCATAAACCAGTAGTCAGATTAGGTTTGTAAGTTAAGTAACTCACTGTCTAAGTAAAATGAAAACATGTAGATATGTAAAATAAATATATTATGTTTATCATTTAAGATTTCATAAATACTGGTTTAAATCAAGTATCACAACAACAAAATTGTAACTGAGTACATAGATTTAATACTTAAATAAATGAGAGCAGTGTAATGTATTCATACATATTCATGTATATGTTAATGTTGGTGTTCAATATAAGCAAGGAATGTTGGGTAATAAGGATCCGCTGCTCTAGATGTCAGCTGATTTACATCGGGGAGACTAAGCGGAGGTTGGGCGATCGTTTCGCCGAACACCTCCGCTCTGTCCGCAATAACCTATCTGAACACCCGATGGCTCAGCACTTCAACTCCCCCTCCCATTCCCAATCCGACCTCTCTGTCCTGGGTCTCCTCCATTGCCAGAGTGAGCAACACCGGAAATTGGAGGAACAGCACCTCATATTCCGCCTGGGTTAGTCGGGTCCGGATGGCATGAACGTTGAATTCTCCCAGTTTTGCTAGCCCTTGTTGTCTCCTCCCCTTCCTTAACCCTCGAGCTGTCTCCTCCCATCCCCCTGCCCTCGGGCTCCTCCTCCTCCCTTTTTCCTTCCTTCTCCCCCCCACCCCCCATCAGTCTGAAGAAGGGTTTTGGCCCGAAATGTCGCCTATTTCCTTCGCTCCATAGACGCTGCTGCACCCGCTGAGTTTCTCCAGCATTTTTGTGTACCTATGTTGGGTAATAAATCTATCTCTCGTGATCCAGGCAACCAGTGGGCAAGTCTTGTTATTCATTCTGCCGTCCGGAATATAACAATTACATTAAATATGTTGCTAATATTCAGACTTAATGCAACTACCATAGCTGGGGTCTGGTTTGAGACAGGATGTTAAAGATTTCTGTAAACTAATAGTACATATGTAAGAGACATCAAGCTGGAAGTCAAATGGCGATCTCCAGATCTTCTAACTCAAGAGGAACAGATGGTGACAACTTTCAGATACCCATGCCACCTCTCTGCGTGCCCTTACGATTGCCCACCGAAGTTATGACGGAAGATCTGTTGCACCCTCATGCAACTTCATGATTGCAGTTTTTCTGGAAACATTTGTGTGGACTTGATCTGTTTAAGAATGAATAAAAACTGAGGCTTTGATTCATTTTTAATGTTCAACACCTGGGTGGTAATCTGACAGGGTAGGTTTATCAAAAATTAAAATTCAGTGCATTAATTACAGGGTGCATAAACAGCTCACCTGATTGCATGAAACAGATAATCACAGATTTTTTACCCGCGGTAAAAAGTTTGTCGTGGAAATCACAATCGGTCTCAATGAAAATTTTACCAGCCTGTTCATTAGTTAAAAAAATAATGAACGGTGATCAAACGTTTTTCATCAAGATTTAGAATGCAGTTCCCATGAAAACAATTCTACCTCTTAGCCATGGAAATATATTTACTTTTACAAAATTATTATGCTGATGGCAATATCCCACAGATTGTATTCACCAGCAATTATCAAAATTAATTGTAGATTAGAACACATAACTTAGTTCCTTAGGAAGGAGATGAGGAGAAATGTCTTTAGTCAGAGGGTGGTGAATCTGTGGAATTCTTTGCCACAGAAGGCTGTGGAGGCCAAGTCAGTAGATATTTTTAAGGCAGAGATAGATAGATTCTTGATTAGTACATGTGTCAGAGGTTATGGGGAGAAGGCAGGAGAATGGGGTTAGGAGGGCGAGATGGGTCAGGCATTATTAAATGGCGGAGTAGACTTGATGGGCCGAATGGCCTAATTAGAGTCATAAAGTCATAGAGTGATGCGCTGTGGAAACAGGCCCTTCGGCCAAACTTGCCCACATTTGCCAAAATGTCCCAGCTACACTAGTCCCACCTGCCTGTGTTTGTTCCATATTCCTCCAAACTTGTCCTATCCATGTACATGCCTAACCGTTTCTTAAACGCTGGGATAGTCCCAGACTCAACTACCTCCTCTGGCAGTTTGTTTCATACACCCACCACCCTTTGTGTGAAAAAGTTACCCCTTGGATTCCTATTAAATATTTTCCCCTTCAGCTTGAACTTATGTCCTCTGGTCCTCTATTGCCTACCCTGGGCAAGAGATTCTGTGCATTACCCAATTTAATCCTCTCATGAATTTGTACACCTCTATAAGATCCCCCCTCATCCTCCTGTGCTCCAAGAAATAGAGTCCCAGCCTACTCAACCTCTCCCTGTAGCTCACACTCTCTAGTCCTGACAACATCCTCGTAAATCTTCTCTGAACCCTTTCAAGCTTGACAATATCTTTTCTATAACATTCTACTGCATATAAACACGGCCTGTAGCCCACAAGGTCAGTGCCAAATAGAAAGCCAAAGCGATTATCTAATCTAACATTGGAAACGATAATATCTAAAGTTTATAATTTGGGATGAAACAAATATCCGTTTATAAATATATAGTGAATTGGAAGAAGAAATTTACATGATAGAAGGTCATGAAAGACTTCAGGGCCTGTCCCATGAGCATGCGACTCCATGTGGTCACTTGAGTCGTACGGCCTCGCGGGGCAGGTCACACTTCGATCGCCGGAGCCGTATGGAGTCGTGCGGAGCTGGTCCCGACATCGCGCGGGGCTCCGGAAAACTGACCGCGTTCAAAAATTCCATGCGGCAACGGCCTGCCGGCCCGGAGCCGCCTCGACGCCGTACGCACCGCCTCGACGGGCGTGTGCAGCGTCTCGACGCCGTACGCAGCATCTTGACGGCGTACGTCACACGCGAACTTCCCGCGGACTTCACTCGAACTTCACGTCAACTCAAGGGAACCGACCTCCGCGTGGCCCCCGCTTCCGGTTTGGTCGTGCTTGCCGCATGCAGGTCGCATGCTCGTGGGACAGGCCCTTTAGTTAGATGCGTGGATGCCATAATGCATCTATCGAGTACCGTAGTTGGTGGAGTAGCAAGTCCAGGAGGAGATTCCTGATTTACTTTAGACTTTTAGAAACTTTAGAGAAACAAAGTGGAAACAGGGCCTTTGGCCCACCAAATCCACGCTGATCAGTGATCACCCCCATATATTAGCACTAACCAACAAACTAGGGACAATTTACAATTTTACCAAAGCCAATTAACCTACAAATCTTTACGTCTTTGGAGTGTGGGAGGAAAGCGGAGCATCTGGAGGAAACCCATGTAGTCACAGGGCTTATGTACAAGCTCCGTACAGACCCGTAGTCAGGCTCGAACCTGGGTCTCTGACACTGTAAGGCAGCAACTCTACGTCTCTGTGTCCTTGATTTAATCAACAGTATCTGGTGACTGTCTCTAAGGATTAATCTACAGTGCCCGTAAATTAATAAGCCAGAGTGGGGCAGAGGGACAACTAATCAGGAAGGAGAAAAATCTGAACAACAATTTTGTGGCCTGAAAGAAATAATGGCTGCAAAATTGGGTGATGTGATTCTATAGCTGACTGCCATGGCTGGTAATTTGCTTTGAATTTCTTGTACAAATCATGGAGATATGGTTTACTCGATGTTTGCCACTTGATAATGTAAATATGCTCCAAAAGCTTACCCCCCCCTTAGTCCAGTTCAGTAAAACACCGAGTCAAACAATGGACCAACCAAACGGTATTTTTTGAACGTACAACGAAACCCCTATACACTACCTAACCACCGCCGGTTCGATCCTTGCGCCTGCCTGGTCAAGCCCTTCAGCCTCGTGCAAGCAGAAACACTTCCAAAAGGTCACGCAGTCCCAAGGGCCCTTCCAGAAGATCGATAACGATCCTAGTGGGGGCTACTTTTTATAGGTCAACAAAACCTGCAGGGCCGAACTACATGGAGATGGCTCCCCTACAAGCCAATCACACATATAGATTACATTAAAGTATTATTGACAGTTCCCAATTACAAAGAATCCCAATACAATGTTTCTACAGAAGCTTCTGGAAGGAAGTCAGCTTAACTGAATAATGCAACATTTCCCCTGGCAGTATAAACAATTCAGCTAGGGCTTCACACTTCAGCCAATCATTAAACAGCATTACAACTGTCCTGCAACAATATTAACATTATTTACAATCCCTTTGCAGCTATCCAATCAAGCCAATGCACCTACAACATCTTGGAGTTTCTTTGCAGAGTCCTCATTCATTTTAACAATTGGGAGGACTCTCTGTGAGAAAAAGTGTTTCCTCGTTACCGTTCCAAATGGCTTACTCCTTATTCTTAAACTGTGGCCCCTGGTTCTGGACTCCCCCAACTTCGGCAACATGTTTCCTGCCTCTAGCGTGACCAAGCCCTTAACAATCTTATATGTCTGCCAGTGCACATTTTCTTGTGCTATCCAACTTAGTAATGTTCTTTCTTGCACTCTTCCCACCCTCCAAATATATAAACAATTGACAAGGAAAACTTAAGAGGAGCACGTTAAAATTGAATACACTTTCTGAGGGTCAATACAAGCATCATGAGCCAGATATTCTGCTTCCTGTAATCATTCAATGTTCAATTATCTAAAAGAGGAACATGCCGTGGGAATTTTATGACGAAGAACCACAATTCACTATCAGCTCAGGGGGAAGTCGAGTTTATATTAAAAATTATAATTAACTTTTCAGCAAATAATAGTCGCTCGCTAATAAAAAGGATGGGGCCTTGCAGCTTTGAAATGTGCATTCTAGACGAGCTTATGACAATCAGGTGAAAACAAAATCCATTCCCAATGATCCTGCAGTAATGTTCATAATGGGGAACAAGTGACTCAGCCAGTATCAAGCATACAAAATGTCATTAATTCAACGTAGAATTTTGGATAAAATTGAGAAAAGTTACGCTTTCCAAATAATGAAGGAAATTATATAGATTTCTCTAACTTCAAATAACCCTTGCATCCCCTCTCTCTCTCTCTCCATCCCTTCCCCACCCTAGTCATTGTACTCATTTCATTGTCATTCCGACGAGTTTCATTACCTGTATTTAAGAAGGAACTGCAGATGCTGCAAAATCGAAGGTACACAAAAGTGTTGGAGAAACTCAGCGGGTGCAGCAGCATCTATGGGGCGAAGGAGATAAGCAACATTTCGGGCCGAAACCCTTCCCCACCCCCTATCAGTCTGAAGAAGGGTTTCGGCCCGAAACGTTGCCTATCTCCTTCGCCCCATAGATGCTGCTGCACCTGCTGAGTTTCTCCAGCATTTTTGTGTACCTTCATTACCTGTATAACTTGTTATTAGCTACCCACGGCCAACAATGGGCTCCTTCCTTGATCAGCGTTACATTTTTGTATTTCTTTTACTCATGTATTCTATATATCTCTCTCTCTAACACTGTCTATATATCTTGTTTCCCTTTCCCCTGACTCTCAGTCTGTGGAAGGCTCTTGACCCGAAACGTCACCCTTTCCTTTTCTCCAGAGATGCTGTCTGACCCGTTGAGTTTCTCCAGCTTCTTGTGTCTATCTTTGGTTTAAACCAGCATCTGCAGTTCCTTTCCACACATTAAGTTTTTACATAAGTCACAAAAAGTGAACTTACCATCAGTTAGCTAGAGAGCTCTCTACACTGCCTTCAAAACGTTAGTTACAGCCATCCAGTGGAAGACAGTGCAAGTAATGTTTTATTAGGTCTCACTCCCCACCAACAGCCTCAGGACTTTCTACAGGGGCACGGTGGAGTCTGTACCCACGTACTGCACCGACACGTGGTACTCCAACTGTAACACCTCAGACAGGAAGGATCTGCAGAGGGTAGTGGGGGGAGCAGAGAGGATCATTGGCGTCTCCCTACCCTCGGTACAAGAACTGTTCCAGAGCCGCTGTCTGAAAAAAACACTGAGCACAGCAAAGAACAGACTGCACCTTCTCCACACACATCTACATCTCCAGCCATCAGGCAAGAGATACCGTAGCATCAAAGCTCGGACAACCAGACTGCTAAACAGCTTCCTGCCACAGGCTGTGAGGCTGCTAAACAGTCACTCCACCTGATTCTGCTGCTTTTTTTGCACTGACAATTTAATAACAACTCTGGGTTTGGCCACTAAAAACATCTGCCCTGGACAATTTATGACTGTTTTCACTAGTATTTTAATGTTGCTGTTTTTTACCTGCACTTTTTTTTTACTATTCGTACTGTTTTTATCAGGGACTGGATTGTTTTTGTTTATGCGTGAAATGTTTAAGTTTCATGTGTGATGCTCTGGTATTCCCTGGGAAACATCTTCTCATTTTGCACTGTACAACTGCTGCTTTGCAAGGTGACAATAAAGGGTGGTTGATTGAATGATTATTTGCACAACATAGAGAGAGTACAGAGGAGATTTTACTAGAATGTTGCCTGGGTTTCAACAACTAAGTTACAGAGAAAGGTTGAATAAGTTAGGTCTTTATTCTCTGGAGGGCAGAAGGTTAAGGGGGGACTTGATAGAGGTCTTTAAAATGATGAGAGGGATAGACAGAGTTGATGTGGACAAGCTTTTCCCTTTGAGAATAGGGAAGATTCAAACAAGAGGACATGACTTGAGAATTAAGGGACAGAAGTTTAGGGGTAACATGAGGGGGAACTTCTTTACTCAGAGAGTGGGTAGCGGTGTGGAATGAGCTTCCAGTGGAAGTGGTGGAGGCAGGTTCGTTGGTATCATTTAAAAATAAATTGGATAGGCATATGGATGAGAAGGGAATGGAGGGTTATGGTATGAGTGCAGGCAGGTGGGACTAAGGGGAAAAAGCTGTTCGGCACGGACTTGTAGGGCCGAGATGGCCTGTTTCAGTGCTGTAATTGTTATATGGTTATATATGGTTATTATAAATAAAATGCTAAGATGTTTGCTGTAATATATTTGGGGGACGCAACATTCTGAGCTAAAAATGGAGAAAAGGGCTTTGCAAGCCTCCTGATACTTCACCAGAGAACACAAATTGAAAATCAGTGCTGTGCAGTAGCAGCACATGAGGCGTGAAACAAAATAATGGCCTTATAACAGTATGTATTAGATTGACACCAGGAAATGGCAACGCTGGTGCAGCAGGAAAGTATTAACTATGTAAATGGTACTATGATTGCCACAAGAGAAAGACGATGGATTGCAGGAAAAGGGCAACCATTTTTCCAAATCACCCTGCTAAATCCCAAGGCACCAATAGTAAAGTTGACACAAAGTGCTGGAGTAACGCCCCTGTTTCACTTAGGAAACATGAACGGAAACCTCTGGAGACTTCGCGCCCCACCCAAGGTTTCCGTGCGGTTCCCGGAGGTGTTTGTCAGTCTCCCTACCTGCTTCCACTACCTGCAACCTCCGGCAACCACATGCAACCTCCGGGAACCGCATGGAAACCTTGGGTGGGGCGCAAAGTCTCCAGAGGTTTCCGTTCAGGTTTCCTAAGTGGGACAGGGTCATAACTCAGCAGGTCAGGCAGCACATCTGGAGAATATGGAGAGGTGATGTTTTTGGGTTGGGACCCTGCTTCAGACTGATTGTGTGTGTGTTGGGGGGGGGCGGGTTGGGGCAGGGAGAAGATGTGCAGGACACAGCCTGACAGGTAATATGTGTAGGAAGGGACTGCAGATGCTGGTTTAAACCAAAGGCAGACACAAAATGCTGGAGTAACTCAGCGGGTCAAACAGTATCTCTGGAGAAAAGGAATAGGTGCTGTTTCGGGTCGAGACACTTCTTCAGACTCAATGGATAAGGAATGTAGATGGAAGGGGGGGGGGGAGGAAGAAATATGTGTGAGGCCATGTGGGGAACAGGATGAAAGAGGGAGGACAGGGAAGAATGGATGTTAGGTGTCCTATCTCTCTCCTGGAAGTGGTGATGAACACCACACATGGAATAATACTTTCCATATGAAACACTCGCATCAGTTTCATCGGGTTAAAGAACCTGGAGCATCACTAAGTCTTCAGATTTAAGGTAGATGCAGAACTCGCTGAATATACTGAACAGATCATTTACTGATGAGCGCTATTGCCTCCAGAAACTCGTAAAATAGCACTGGCCATAGAAGGGGAGAATTCAAAAGGAAACATGATAATTTCATCAATCACCATTGGATCTCTGCTGTGAGCTGCTGTTCAACTTCTGCATCAAATGTAAGCACCTATTGCCCCTGATCCACTTAGGAAACCTGAACGGAAACCTCTGGAGACTTTGCGCCCCGCCCAAGGTTTCCGTGCGGTTCCCGGAGGTTTTTGTCAGTCTCCCTACCTGCTTCCACTGCCTGCAACCTCCGGCAACCACCTGCAACCTCCGGGAACCGCACGGAAACCTTGGGTGGGGCGCAAAGTCTCCAGAGGTTTCCGTTCAGGTTTCCTAAGTGGGACAGGGGCATAACATGGGAAGGATGAGTCCAAGCAGCAAAAGGAAGTCACTCAACTGCAAGGGCACCCCCAGAATGAGAATGCATCCGGCATCATTTCCTTTGGCAGAGCATGTTTCAGTTATGTTGATGCTTGGCGAGTCCATTAGACCATGGGGAGGACCTGGAGGAACTGCAGATGCACGTTTAGGAAAAAGGACACAAAATGTTGCAATAACATAGCAGGTCAGGCAGCATCTCAGGCGACCATGGATAGGCGACATTTATGGGTTTAGAGTCTGAAGAAGAGTAGGACGTGAAGTAGGCATCTTCAATGGCTTCCTCATTGTAACAGTTCTTTGTTGAGACAATCCATTCACTGCAGCTAAGTTACAGAAATAGAACTTTGTGGCATTTCTGATGGATCTATAAATTCTACACATGCCTTTAAATCATATGTAAAGAATACAGCATTATATTGTATGCAATATGCACTGTTATATGACTGGGAAAGTCCACCAAATTCTTCAACTTTGGCAGTGAACCAGTAGTACCACTGGGGAAATGGTATAAATGACTGAAAGCATCAGTTCTGTGGTCTCTCTGGGGGTTCTGAGTTTCACCAATTCCCCCGCGATAGGAAAATCAGGAACACCGCCGAATTTCCAATTCCGCACGGAATTTCACAAGTAGAGCGTCATTTATCGGTTCATCTTCCTCAAAAGGTAAATTAATAAAATTGTCTTGCAGTGAATAGTTTTGAGCGTGAAGATCTCTAGTTTGATCCTTTTAGGAGTAGCAGAGAGTTTACTGAGTTTAGTTTAGAGCGCGATCAGGGATCCCTGCACATTAATGCTACCCGACACACACAAGGGACACTTATACCCAAGCCAATTAACCTACAAACCTCTACGTCTTTGGAGTGTGGGGAAGAAACCAAAAATCTCAGAGAAAACCCACGCGGTCACGGGGAGAACGTGCAAACTCCGTACAGACAGCACCCGGAGTCGGAATCGAACCTGGGTCTCCGGCGCCGAAAGCGCTATAAGGCAGGAGCTCTACCGCTGCGCCATCTTGCCGCCCCATTACTATTACATATTGTAATATACATCTGTTGTTCAAAACCTGATATACAAAGAAACCTGATATCCCCAGATATTTCAGCCCCTGAATTTTCATGTTATCTTTCTCAGTCCCAAAACACCTGAAGATTGGTCCTGATTTTCAGTTTTCTCAGCCAGACTGTCAACATTTATGCTGCAATGTACTATTTTTTTTTAGAGATACAGCATGGGAATAAACCTATTGGCCAACCAAGCCCATACTATTCACCCATTCACATTAGTTTTATGTTCTCCCACTTTCTCATTCACACCTGACACATTAGGGCCGTTTGTACTCGGGTAAATTAATCCAACAAACCTGCACATTTTGGGGATATGGGAAGAAACTAGAGCACCCAGAAGAATCCTATCTAGTCACAGGTAGAACGTGCAAACTCCACAGGGTCAGGATTGAAACAAATTATTATCTTCTTATATGTGGCTGGAGAGCCTTCTAAAACCAATCCCATTTTAATTTTGTCCAAATTCAAAGGTTTCAAAGGTCAGTTTATTGTTACATGCACCTATTAAGGTACACAGTGAAACTCGAATTACCATACAGCCTTAGTAAAAAAAGTGACAAGGCACACAACTACATCAAGTCAAGTCAAGTCAAGTCAAGTTTATTTGTCACATACACATACGAGATGTGCAGTGAAATGAAAGTGGCAATGCTCGCGGACTTTTGTGCAAAAGGCAAACAACAAAACAACCAAACAAATTATAAACACAATCATAACACACATATTCTTTTACATAATAAATAATGGAAGGAAAAACGTTCTGTAGAGTTAGTCCCTGGTGAGATAGGCGTTTACAGTCCGAATTGCCTCTGGGAAGAAACTCCTTCTCAACCTCTCCGTTCTCACCGCATGGCAACGGAGGCGTTTGCGGTGAGAACGGAGGTTAACATAAACATCCACCACAGCGGATTCCCCACATTCCTCACTGCGATGGAAGGCAATAAAGTTTAAACTTCTTCCTCTTTCTTCTCCCGCGGTTGGGGCAGCTGAGCCATCCGTTGGGGAAGATCGAATCTTCCCGCGATCGGGGCGATTGAAGCTCCTGTGGATCGGAGCTCCCGAAGTTGGTCTCCAACGAGGGACCGACAGCTCCACAAAGTTAAGTCCTGCAGGCTCCCGCGGTTGTAGTTCCCAAAGTCGATCTCCAGCAGAGGTGTGGATGGAGATACGTTACGGAAATAAATTGCATCAGCATCGAGGTAAGAGATTTTTTTTAAATCCCCACCCCCCACCACCCTCCCCCAAGTAAGATTCTAACCCGTCTCATTTCAAGTAAGACCAATACACTTACCAGTTTAGATGTGGGAACACCTGAATATAGGATACTTACATATTGTACTGTTAGCATGAAAGGTGTTGAAAGCCAAAATGGGGCTTTCTACACCAATGAAATTATCTCGTGACAATGAGCAACATTTTATCATTCTTGTCCGAGGTTGAAATGCCACCGCTAACAGTTCCATGGACAAAGTGAGTTGAAATGGTCAATTGCTGGAATGAGTAAAAATCAGTTTAAAATTGCAGAATTATTTTTCAATTGATGTTGGCAGTTTCTCCCTGCATGTAATGCATTGCATT
Organism: Leucoraja erinaceus; assembly: GCF_028641065.1. Lineage (NCBI taxonomy): Eukaryota > Metazoa > Chordata > Chondrichthyes > Rajiformes > Rajidae > Leucoraja > Leucoraja erinaceus. The sequence continues at coordinate 55,985 of NW_026575748.1, read as the reverse complement.
GTATAGTTGGAAACTCATTATTTTATTGGGAGACCGAAATACTTCATCTGCTTTTGAGAAAATGTTTTGCTGAGCATATATTTCTCCGGGCCTAACCTTTCAACTACTAACCTATATAATCATGATTGTCACAGAACATGGTGAAAACAAATGTTAGCATGTAAAATAAACAGCTGTTTATAATAAAGCTTGGCCCAACTGCAGTGCTCTGAGTTTGGGTTATTTTTGTACTGAGCGAGCACTACCTTCAGTGGGTTAAACAAGCTGCACACACACACACACGCACACGCGCACACACACACACACACACACACACACACACACACACACACACACACACACACACACACACACACACACACACACACACACACACACACACACACACACACGCACACACGGAGTGGACTGGAATGTCAGTCGTTCCACTGGGAGACAAGCAATGCAAATGCAAAGATGGTAAACTAGTGACCTCCACTGAAATTATACCTTGAGAGCAGATAGGGATCACTTTCCAAGAGAGACACTGTCTACATTTGTTTCCCTGTCCATGCAATCTTTGTTAAGAACCAAAGAAACTGATAGAATCTCACTGAACAATGAGTTGACTGAATCCCAAACACCACACAGTCTGTTTGAGTGTTCCTGCAGCGCTCCAAAATGGCAGGCTTTTCAGTTCTTATTCAATTCCAAGAATAATATGTATGGTATGTTTTTCTAATCACCATTATATTTATCCAAAACAGACTTTAAAACTGAAATTGCTCTAACAAGGCCCAGCAAACATGGTTTATTTTTTTGTCATTTCTGATTCACATTACAACCAATGTACAAGACATGTTCCTTGGGCCTACATGAGTTTTGTGTGGGGTTCTTGGTAAACATATCGCACAGATTATTTTTCAAATACAGGAACGTTTCAAATCTATTATTGCTGGTCCCAAATGAATTGATTTTGAAAAGCACTTTAGTATGATTCAGTTACAACATTACTGCTCGCATTGACTGGGAAAAGAAAAAAATCCGATTTGCTTCCTGGCACACACACATTCCACAATTCAACGGGGAAGTTGCCTGACACAGTACAAATCATTTTCATTTATTACAGTGCAATCTTGTACTGTACAGCTCACATCACCTCCAATTGCCTAACTTCAACTGTAATTCACAGTTCAGTATCGTGCCACAGTCGGAGAGACTCTGAAATTTAAATATAGATAGTGTTTATTATAACGAAAGAAAATGAGGCAGAACAATTACATGAATTTATAACTGTCATTCCCAAAGCAAACAAACACAGTAATATACTTGTACAGTAATAACTATTGCACACTATCAGTTGCAGTAGAATAGCACTGAGTATACAGTCGTGGGGGCTCCCAAGGGTCGTGCCATCATACTGTCGAGCCCCTCGGCATAGGAGTGGTTCAGTCCGGAGGCGGCCCTTAGCCAGAGGGTTTCGACAGTATGATGGCACGACCCTTGTGGAGTGGGGACGCCCAAGGGCGGACGATCCCCAAGGCCTCCGTTGTGCGGAATTCCCGCCGTGCCAGACGCAGTTTATCCGGCGGCAGTCGGCGCGCTCGTGCATGGAGTGGTGGGCCGGTAGTCTGGATAAAATGCACCAGTCCGTGGCTGGGGGGTCGACGATCGAAACTGCGGGGTCAGAATGTCTGGGAACGCGGCCAAGATCCGTGCGAAGCGGGAGTCCACGGACGCCAGGGGCCGTCCCACCGGTTGATACAAACGCAACGCGATCGGCTCCATCATAGCGGCGTTGACCAAACGCTGACGCCTGACGTCCACCATGAGGAAATGCGCCCGGAGGAAATCGGCCCCGAGGTCCCAAGGGTCGTGCCATCATACTGTCGAACCCCTCGGCACGGGAGTGGTTCAGTCCGGAGGCGGCCCTTAGCCAGAGGGTTTAAAGGCAGGGGTTTGGGTGCCATCTGTCTCTTGTTTGGTCTTCCCTACACCCGGGAGCAACATAATAAAAGGTGCCTCTCAAAACACTGGACTTTGTGCTTCCTTTTGAGACCCACGCACTGCACAGTTACATTAATAGCAGATACCAAAACGCTTACAATGCTATCAGGAGAGATAAATTGAACACAGTAATTCCACCAGGAAAGGAATAACAAAGCAATATTCATATTAAACAACACTTCGTACTGTGCAACACCAGAACTGTAAACTGCTCGAGGCACTCAGCGGGTGAAAGAGTTCCTGGGGAGAGAAGGCAATGTTTTGATGAAGAGTCAATGTCGTCCATCTGGAAGGAGTAACAATAAGATTTCAGATGTTGTAATCTGGAGCAAAAACAGGCTGTTGGAGGAACTCAATGGTCCAGGCAGCATCTATGGAGGGAAATGAACAGTTGTTATTTTGGATTGATATGCCTCCTCTGGACAGAAAGAGTAGAGGGCAGATAGTCCATCTAGAAAACAAGGTGAGTGAGGTGGGGCAAGAGCTGGGTTATGATAGTTGGATGCAGTTGAGGATGGGACTTGAAAGTTACTTAATCTCACACTCCTCGCCCCTTCCTCCTTCCTCCTTCTGGGTTGTTTTACCAGTTGCACAGTTGCCCACATTGTTTCTCTTGAGATTACACCTTTCCTAGCCCACAATGGACCTACCAGGGAATTCCCTGCCTGAGGTCATTTGTGGCTGGGCTTGATCTCTTCCTGCCTCCAGCCCTTCACCTGCTCTCCCCCACTCCCTACTTTCAGCCATAAGAAGGATCCCATACTGAGATGTCACCCATCCTTCTTCTCCAGAGATGCTGCCTGAACGGCTGAGTTACTCTATCACTGTGTCTGAATCTCCTCCTCACTGTGATGGAAGGCAAAGTCTTGTCTCTCCCCTGCTCTCCATCCCCTCCTGATGTTAAAGCCCCCGGCGGGCGATGGCAAGTCCCGGGATCGTTAAAGCCACGCCGGGTGATGTCAGGCCCCGTTCCGGGGTCGCTTTCAGCCCCGCAACTCGGGCGGGAGAAGCTGCCGCCGCGGGAGCACCGAAAAGCGGTCTCCCACCAGGGACCCGCGATCTCCCGATGTCACCGTCCACAGGCCTGCAGCTGGAGCCTCCAAAGCCCCGAAGTCTGGTCACAGCCGCGCGTCACCACAGCTCCCCAAGCTCCGAGGCCGGCCAGCCCCGCGATGGTGAGTTCGCATGCTCCGCGACTGGAGCCCCCAGGTCTCTCCGGTTGGAGGCTGCTCTACGGTGCTAGGCCCCAACGACATCGGAGAAATGGTCGGGCCCCCGTGCAGGGAAGAGGTTAAAAGTTACCCCCAATCCCCCCTCCCCCGCCCCCCCACATATAGACAGTCAAAAAACAATCTAAAAACCACAGCAAACTACACATTGTATGGGACAAAAATTAAAAGAAGACAGAGAGGCTGCAGGGGGCGCTGCCACGATGCGCCGCCATTATACATTAGGGCTCGCAGGCGATGGAATCTGTTGGGAAAGGATGGGGGAGGGGAGCTAATGAGAGGTTGAAGGTTGGCTGGAGTTAGTGGGAAAATCCAGGGGTGAAAGAGGGCATGGTGTTCTTGGAAAGATAGGAATGTGGGGCAAATCTGGGTAGATCGAGTGACTGAAGTTATAAAATTTAGTGTTCACTGCATATGTGAAATATTAGATGCCATTCTTGTTGGCATTTGGCCTCATCCTGGGCATGGAGGACAAACAGGTCGGTGTGGGAGTGTGGGAAGAGAGTTGAACTATCCAGCGCACCAGCGAGCCCTCACAGGTGGAGCTCAGGTGATCGGCAAAGTGGTAACAATCTGTGCTTGGTCGTGCCAAGGTAGAGGAGGCCCCATCCTGAGGACCTAATGCAATAGGTGAGCTTAGAGCAGATGAGTGTGAATCTCTACTTCACCTTGAGGAATTGTTTTGGTCCGTGGATGCTAGTGAGGAGAGAGGCGTGGGGTCAGGTGTTGCCGGCCAACATGTATGGAAAGGGGAAAGTATGGATGGGAAGGGATGAGCAAACCATGGATTAATGGATCGAGTGATCCTTGAAGAAAGCAGAAGGTGGTGGGGAAGGTAAGATGTAACACATGGTGCTGATTGTGTTGTAGCGAGCGGAGATGTCAAAGAATCTATCAGACTTTTGCATGTTCTAGCCATATGATCCCATCTTTAACTTGATTAGTAAAAGGCCTGTCCCACTTGCGTGTGTCCTTGGCACGCAAATTACGTGACCTTGTGGTCGCGTTGAGGTGCACGGGCATCATATGGCCACGCGGGGGCCGGTCCCACTGAGAAGCGTGGAGGGGTATATAGTTGTGCGTGACATCGCGCGGGGCTCCGAACTTTTTATAGTGAACGAAATCTTCGTACGCCAACGGCCTGTCGCGGAACTGACGGCCAAAGTGGGACAGGCCCAAGACCCTGGCGCGACGCAACGTCTCACCTCCAACAGCAGCAGAAGCAGGCAAACGATCGCCGAACTCGGCCTGGGGCTCACGGCCGTTGTGGTCCGGATCCGCCCCCACTTCTACTCCCAGAGCGGGGCCAAGAAAATTGAAGATAGACACAAAATGCAGGAGTAACTCAGCGGGACCGGCAGCATCTCTGGAGAGAAGCAATGGGTGACGTTTCGGGTCAAGACCCTTCTTTTCAGACTCGACACGAAACGTCACCCATTCCTTCTCTCCAGAGATGCTGCCGGTCCCGCTGAGTTACTCCAGCTTTGTGTCCATCGTCCAATGACGTCACGTGCTCCAGACAGTTGTGCGTACGCATGTAATTGCGTCCGACCTTCGCGGGACCGTCGCGGCTCAACGCGACCACGAGGTCGCGTAATTTGCGTGCCAAGGACACGTAAGTGGGACAGGCCCTTTAGACACTTAGTTAGCATCTGTCTTGTGCAGGATTTCTTTCTCACTCTTAATGCTGGAATTTGTTAAATATATCTTTAAATATTTACCACTCTCAATCTCCAGCCCTGCCTTTTAATCCATTATCCGAGTTTATTATGACCATTTATGTCTTGCACTGAGTTTACCTTTCGGACCAAAGTTTCTCACTGTTTTCCACCATGCTACAATCACTTGAAGCTGAGGGATCCCACACAGTTAGAACAATTAATCTTACCTCATTACACAGTGTCAGATCTGAGATAGCCAGCACTTCAGTTGGTCCTAATAAATCAAGGCTACTCTTGTCAGTTTGATTTGTTCAATCTCTTCAATTCCCATGATTATTAGATTATTATTCCTAAATTCCTAAATTAGATTATTATTCCTAAATTTCTAAAAGACCCTTCTTTTCAGGCTCGACCCAAAACGTCACCCATTCCTTCTCTCCAGGGATGCTGCTGCTCCCGCTGAGTTACTCCAGCTTTGTGTCCATCGTCCAATGGTGTCAGATGGCGCAATGGGCTAAGTGTTCGGCTGGCGACCGGAAGGTAGCCGGTTCGAATCCCGTTTGGAGTGCATACTGTCGTTGTGTCCTTGGGGGTGAAGACACTTCACTAAAGTGTTGGGGGTGAAGACACTTCACCCACCTTTGCCTGTGTGTAAATGTAATGTAATTATGTGAAGCACTTTGGGGTCAATGCAAGTTGACTAAAAATGTGCTATATAAATAAGATTATTATTATTATTATTATTGTTATTAAATCCCATTATTCCCTGGTTTACACTCTGTCCGACACAAGAGCTATGGTTAGGGGGGCTTGATTATTTTCACACCAGTGACTCCTCCTTATGTTATTTTCATCTCCACTCAAACCAATTCTACGTTTTGATTTTCTGCACCAATGTTATTCCTCACCGTTGCATTGAACTGATCCTTCAGTTAGAGAGCTACCACAAATTCTTTTATTTTCTGCGAATCATTCTGAAATGCCAAATATCCTTCAGCTCCCATTTTTTGATAATCTTGCAGCATTGCAGTCAGATGCCATTGACCAACTGTGGCAAGATGTCCTTGTGCTGGAGAGTGCAGAGGAGATTCAACAGGATGTCATCTGGATTGGAGAGTTTTAATGCTGCCTGTCCCGCTGAGTTACTCCAGCATTTTATGTCTATCTTTGGAGAGTTTTAAAAATGGGGAGTGACTTAATACTCTTATTTTTCTCTGCTGAAAGAGGCAGAGAGGTAACCCGATGTATTCTTGAGGATTTATAAGCCACTCGTTAGACTGCATTTGGAGTCTGCCGTTTTGGGCCCCATATCTGAGGAAGGATGTGATGCCATTGGAGTGGCTCCAGAGGAGGTTTATCAGAATGAAGGTGGACAAAATTGCTGGAGAAACTCAGCGAGTGCAGCAGCATCTATGGAGCGATGGAAATAGGCCCGAAACCCTTCTTCAGACCCTGCATCAGTCTGAAGAAGGGTTTTGGGCCGAAACGTTGCCTATTTCCTTCGCTCCATAGATGCTGCTGCACCCGCTGAGTTTCTCCAGCTATTTTGTCTACCTTCGATTTTCCAGCATCTGCAGTTCCCTCTTGAACATTTTATCAGAATGACCCCGGGAATGATTGGGTTAACATATTATGAACATTTAACAGCACTGGGCCTGTATTCGCTGAAGTTTAGAAGGATGAGGGGACACCTCGTTGAAAGATACTGAATAATGAAAGGCCTGAATAAAGTGGATGTGGAGATGATGTTTCCACTTGTGGGAGAGTCTAGGACTGGAGGCAATACTCAGATGAACATAATGTAACTTTTGATAGGAGATGAGGAGGAATTTCTTTAGTCAGAGGAGGGTGAATCTGTGGAATTCATTGCCACTGAAGGCTGAAGAGGCCAGGCCAATGGATATTTTGAAGGGTGTCAGAGGTTATGGGGAAAAGGCAGGAGAATAGGGTTGAGAGGGAAAGATCGATCAAACATGATTGAAAAGCAGAGTAGCCTAATTCTGCTCCTATAACTTATGAATTGATGAACTTATGAACTGATAGAAGGTATATACAAAACATGTTCTGGAGGAATTCATCAGGTCAGGCAGCATGTGTGAACCGAAGCCTAGATCAGGCTGAAGAACGGTTCGGACCTGAAACATTCCCTCTACAGATGATGCCTGACCCACTGTTCCTCCAGAACTCTGTGTTTTACTGAAGATTCCAGCATCTGCAGATCTTCGTGTATTCGAAATTATATGAGGCTAGGATAGCCAGAATAATTTTGCCATGGTAAGGGGAGAGGACCTAGCATTGCAGTGAGCAGAGGGAGTTTTGAAGAGGACGTTTTTTACCGAGTGGTTAATTTTGGAACTTGCTGCCAATGGAATCAGATACAATTGCCATGTTTTTAAAGACATTTGCTCAAGCACTTGAATAGACAAGGATGGATACCAACCAACTGGGGCTAAATGGTATTAGTGTGGATGGGCAAAAAGTTCAGCATGGCCATGGAGGGCCGAATGGCCTATTTCTGTGCTACACAATTCTGTGACTGTACTCTTGTCCCTGTAATCAGATTCTGGAATTATACCCAATCTTCCAATCTACCATTTTGCAGCCCTTGCACTTTTTTTGAACTACACTTTCACTGTAACTTCACCAATGCACGCTGCTTTCTTTATCTTTTTCCACTACCTGTTGTACCTGCCATGATTGCATTAATGTATGGTGTGATCTACCTAGATAACAATAGACAATACACAACAGACAATAGGTGCAGGAGTAGGCCATTTGGCCCTTCGAGCCAGCACAGCCATTCAATGTGATCATGGCTAATCATCCCCAATCAGTACCCCGTTCCTGCCTTCTCCCCATCTCCCCTGACTCCGCTATTTTTAAGAGCCCTATCTAGCTCTCTCTTGAAAGCATCCAGAGAACCTGCCTCCACCGCCCTCTGAGGCAGGGAATTCCACATAACATGCAAAACAACATTTTTCATTGTATCCTGGTACAGGTCCACCTCCGATTTCCCAGCAACTGGTGGTCTGGTACCCACGTTAATGCGGACCAAACTACGAGAGCGCATTAGAAATCTACGTCGGAAGTCCTCCCGAAACTGTGACACCAACGCCAGGTGAGGTGGCCAATCTCAGCTTCATCAAGACTCCCACACCAACCAGCGGGACGAATTTTCCCCCTGTGGTTGGGGCTCTGGAACTCCTGCCCAACCAGAGCCGGCAAATCCCATTCCCATTGCTGACAACCGAGGCCGAATTTGTGGACTGGTATCTCGTGTCCTCGCTGGCCTAGGCAGACCATTCTGGTACCACTGGAAGGCTGTGTCCTCTGTTGATCTGGCAAAATCCTGCAAAACTCTAGGACCAAGAATGCTGGAGAATAGGTGATGGACCTGTACATGACAATAACAATAATGGCTATCAGGGCATATAACATTTATTTCTATTGTGCTGTCAATCCATCCATCTTGGTGCAATACTTATAAGAATGCCAATAGTTGCCTATTTAAATGCCAGCTATTCCTCATATAATTATCCAGAAGTCAATAATTCCCTTGTGAAAACAAAGGTTCTAAAATTCATGTGAAATGCTTATCGCTGACATGTCGACGGATATCAAAAGTTGTTCTCCTCTAGGTGTTCTGCAGAGGAGTGTGATGCTCTGTGCTTTCCGTTCTACGGGGAAAGCATCCAGTTCTACAGTTCTACGGGGAAATCAGTGCAATGAAACATTCACATAGGTCAGTGATCACAGTCATTTTATTGACGAAGAACAGCTTTCAGGGAGAGAGGTAAATCTTAGATAATATATACTTGAATTATTAGAATTAAATATAAAGATAAATAATCTGTAATAAAGTAAATAACAATCCTATTATCTGTTTTAATTTTCTATTTTGAAAACAATATTGTATTTTCTAACAGCCTTAAAAGTGTAATTTTTGATTTTGTTTTAGTATTTTGGAAATATTGGAACTATTCAAAGGCATTCAGGCTGCGTATTAGCCTTGACAGTCAGTCCAAGCTGAGGGCATGGCTTAGCTAGTCTTAAAAACAACTCTGCAAGTAGTGCTGTTACAACTCCCATCACGCGATGGGTTTATGGTAGCTCAGAAGGCACAGCATCTCACTGCATTGTACGGCACCCCCCTCTAATCACCAGTTCAGAGCCAGCTTTGGGAAATAAGGTGTCGCTTGGATAAGTGTTGACCTCTAGAAAGTTAGGAGCAGGGAGTACAGGTTGCTCGACACTCCCAGAATAATCACAGGCCAATAAATATTTCATCAAGTAAGTCTGTTTATAAAAATATGCATTACTCTTAAATTCCCAGCATAGAATTATACTCAAACGCAGAATAAGAAAGGGCCATATCAGTCTTTAGTGAATTCACTGATGCAAATACAAGGAATTATATATATATATATTTTTGAGTTATAATAATACCATTAATATTTCTATTTTGGAAGTTGGATTTATATATTATTAGAGTTCAAACTGTGCTTAATATTTAATATCTCCAGGAATTGTAGGTATGAACAGCCACCTAATAGATATCCTTGCACAACAATGCATAATAAAAGTCAAATGTGTCTGCTGCTGCAAATAACTTTTGCATTATGTTTCTTTTAGAATTGATTAACGCTCCAGAATTATTTTTTGATGTTGAGAAATTTGGTGAAACAGAAATAAGGAGATTATTTCAAGCCAGGTTTGAAAAAAAACCCAGAATATTGTCACTATGAGGCCAAAACACAGATTTATAGAACATTGGTTTCTTAGACTATTTCCCCATAGTTTCGCACACACGCTGATGGAATAGGGGTTGTTGCATAGGTCCATGATTGTTTTAGCTTTTATGAGTTTTAAAAGAGTAGGTGCCTCGGGCATGAAATGAACAGAGGCTTCAGTCTCCTGTAGATTACACATTGTGAAGGAAGTAGTCTTGCACTTCTGCTTACAGGAAAGTAATAAGGCACATCAAACATGAGGTGAAAAATGGCCGTTTTACGCCTTGCTACAGGAAAGCAAGAACAATAACATTTAGCCTATTCCTGAAATTAATTTTAACACTTCCTCGCCTGTTGCCGATAACACGAATTCAGTACTTTTCCCTCCTTCTCAATAAAATGTTCATTAAGCAGCACTTATTCCATTTAATTCACCAATATGTAGAGCATTGTATCAATATTCTTATTCTCAATGTGTTTTCAGAGTGTGAAAGCATTTTTTGATTGTTCATTGTGTAAGGCCTGCTGAGTGCAACAATCATTCACAATGATATTGCCAAAAGCTGAAAGAAGATCTTTATTTCACACAACGCTCAGCATTGGAACATAGCTTAATAATTTACATGAATGACTGTTTTTGACATTGACATGATTGGCATAACAATTGACATGAAAATCTGTCTTTTTTTTTTTTGATGTTTTGTTTTGTTTATTTTATTAGAAGTTAATACAGTACAAAAAACAGTACAGTGGAACCTAATTTTAGGTGCCAACTATGTAATACCGTAATCCATTCTATGTACAACCTCTAGTTTTATGTTATGAGAAGGAAGTAAGAAAATCTGTCTTATTATACAGAGATTGTCCATGGAGAATGACGAAGAAAAACTTGTTGACCTATGTTGACGATTTCTGAATTCTCTCCAATTTATTAATAAATTGATAGACAAATAAATGATTAGTCAGTGGTAGTGATTAAGTGGAACACCAGATAGGAATTACAGGCAAAATTACAGAAACAAGAAACTGTAGATGTTGATTTATACAAAAGTTCCCGGGATGGCAGGACTGTCATATGCTGAGAGAATGGAGCAGCTGGGCTTGTACACTCTGTAGTTTAGAAGGATGAGAGGGAATTTCATTGAAACATATAAGATTGTTAAGGGTTTGGACACTCTAGAGGCAGGAAACATGTTCCCGATGTTGGGGGAGTCCAGAAACAGGGGCCACAGTTTAAGAATAAGGAGTAAGCCATTTAGAACGGAGATGAGGGAACACTTTTTCTCACAGAGAATGGTGAGTCTGTGGAATTCTCTGCCTCAGAGAGCGGTGGAGGCAGGTTCTCTGGATACTTTCAAGAGAGAGCTAGATAGGGCTCTTAAAAATAGCGGAGTCAGGGGATATGGGGAGAAGGCAGGAACGGGGTACTGATTGGGGATGATCAGCCATGATCACATTGAATGGCGGTGGTGGCTAGAAAGGACCAAATGGCCTGCTCCTGCACCTATTGTCTATTGTCTATTGTCAGAGTAACTCAGCAAGTCTGCCACCAGCTCCGAAGAACATGGATTGGTGATGTTTTTGATGGGGCCCTGCTTTAGATTGACTATAGGGGAGGGGGGACAAAGCTTGAAGAAAGGAGAGGCAGGACAGATCATAGCAGGTAATAGGGGGACACAGGCGAGGGGGGTGGGGGGGGGGGGGGGTGTTGTGGGAAGATGGTTGGAACAAAGGCCAGAGATAATGTAGGAGCAGAAAGGTGTGAAACAGGAGTGAAGAGTTGTGAATTGTGAAGCCGGATGAGGGAATGTAGGAGTGAAATCATCAGGTGAAATCATCAATTAAAAGTAGATGATGGTTCATTCAATACTTTGAAAACTTTCAACGTGTGCCTTGGACTATCCTGGTTGGGACTTTGCTGGCTTTACCCAGCTCCAACTCAATAATTAAGTTTGCTGATGACACTGTGGTGGTGGGCCTGATCTCAGACAACGACGAGAAGGCCTACCGGGAGGAGGTGGCTGATCTAGCACTTTGGTGCCAGGATAACAGACTCCTCTTGAACATCAAAAAACGAAGGAGCTGATCATGGACTTTAGGAGGGCACATCATCCGAGGACGTACACTCCATTGAGGATAAATGGGGATCCTGTGGATAGGGTGAACTGTTTTAAATATCTGGGAGTCCACACGCCTCAGCACTCGTGAGTAAGGCAAGGCAGCGCCTTTACCACCTCAGGTAATTGAGGAAATTCAGAGTGTCTCCGAGGATCCTCCAGTGCTTCTACACAGCGGCGGTGGAAAGCATCTTGTCCGGGAACATTACCATCTGGTTTGGGAATTGCTCTGCCAAGGACAAGAAGGCTCTGCAGAGAGTAGTGCGTTCGGCCAAACGCACTATGGGAACTTCACTCACCCCCCTGCAGGAACTATACAAGAGGAGGTGCAACTCCAGAGCAAATAAAATCATGGGAGACCCCTTCCACCCCTGCAACGGACTGTTCCAGCCGCTACGGTCAGGCAAACGCCTCCGTTGCCATGCGGTAAGAACGGAGAGGTTGAGAAGGAGTTTCTTCCCAGAGGCAATTCGGACTGTAAATGCCTATCTCACCAAGGACTAACTCTACTGAACGTTTTTCCTTCCATTATTTATTATGTAAAAGAATATGTGTGTTATGATTGTGTTTATAGTTTGTTTGGTTGTTTGGTTGTTTGTCTTTTGCACAAAAGTCCGCGAGCATTGCCACTTTCATTTCACTGCACATCTCGTATGTGTATGTGACAAATAAACTTGACTTGACTTGACACTAAACATTATTGCTTTATCATGTATCTCTACACTGTAAATGGCTCGATTGTAATCATGTATTGCCATTCTGCTGACTGGATGGCACACAAACAAAAGCATTTCACTGTACCTCAGTACATGTGACATTAAACTAAACTGAAATTAAAACTGATCTCATAAAGAAACCAATCAAAGAGGCAAGACAGGCTTGGGAAGGAGGCAGGATATACAATACAATGTGATCGGCCTAAAAAACATTTCTGAAAAAAATTCTGGACTCTTTCCAATTCTTTCACATCCTTTCCATAATGTGGTATCCAGAAATGAACATGATACTCTAGATTAGGCTGGAAGTGCATTCCATCAACCTTCTACATAACTCCTGCTTTCATACACTTTAATTCTATTAATAACGCCTGGAATTGCGATAATCTTATTAACCTGTCCTGACACTTTCAATGATTTATGCATGCACGTTAGAGAATATTCAGGGGTTGTAGAATAATATGGATAGCAGATATTAATAAAACATGAGAATCGATCTTCAAAATAGAAAGAAAACCTGTGCAGAATTTAACTTGCACTGATAGTTTATGGTCATTGAAACCCCAGGCACTCTGATTCTGTTACACGGTAATTACACAGGATGAGACAACAAGTGCATTTTCATGGAGACACAGGAAACAGCAGATGCTAGAATTTTGAGCAAAGAATAAAGTGCTGGAGAGATTCGGTGGGTTGGAAGAAATTTTCTGGGGAGAAAATGAACACACAATGTTTCGGTTTGGGATCCTTCTTCAGACTATTTGGAGTAGAGGGGAGAGTGAAATGCTCATGTTAATCTGTGCTGATTGATGCCTTCACGATTAGATCAGGGAAGTCAGTATGTGCCCATGTCCTTGAATAACTCATCAATAATTACATATCCCTGCCATTTAAGATTCAGATGCCGGTTTTGTCAAGTAAGGGCCTGTCCCACTTACGTGTCCTTGGCACGCAAATTACTCGTGGTTGCGTTGAACCGCGGCGGTCACGTGAAGGTCGCTCGCTATTTCATGCGTACGCACAGCCGTCTGGAGCGCGTGACATCATTTGAAGATGGACACAAAATGCTGGAGTAACTCAGCGGGACCGGCAGCATCTCTGCAGGGATACAATGGGTGACGTTTCATGTCGAGACTCTTCTTCAGTCTGAAAAGAAGGGTCTTGACCCGAAACGTCACCCATTGCTTCTCTCCAGAGATGCTGCCGGTCCCGCTGAGTTACTCCTGCATTTTGTGTCCATCTTCAATTTTCTTGGCCCCGCTCTGGGAGTAGAAGTGGGGGCGGATCCGGACCGCAACGGCCGTGAGCCCCAGGCCGAGTTCGGCGATCGTTTGCCCGCTTCTGCTGCTGTTGGAGGTGAGACGTTGCATCACGCCAGGGTCTTGGGCCTGTCCCACTTTGGCCGTCAGTTCCGCGACAGGCCGTTAGCGCGCAAAGATTTTGTTCGCTACAAAAATTTCGGAGCCCCGCGCGGTGTCGAGCACAACTACATACCCCTCCGCGCTTCTCAGTGGGACCGGCCCCCCGCGGCCATAGGATGCCCGTGTGCCTCAACTTGACCACGAGGTTGCGTAATTTGCATGCCAAGGACACGTAAGTGGGACAGGCCCTTCTGCTGTTTGTGGCTCCATGGATGCATCCCTCAACACGATAAGAAAAAATGTCGATTCTGTGCTCCAAACCCTCAGAGCAACTACTCACACCTGAACATTTAAGTTGGTTTGGCCAGTTGGGATGTGCTCTCTTGTAATGTAATTCTTCAAAAATTACCTGTCAACATTCAGGACGTTGTAGTTAAGTCAGTAATGTTTTTTAGAGCTACACCCTTAGTCCACCGAGTCCACGCCACTTCTCTAGATAAACGCGAGGCCTTTGTTGTCCGCTTTGAACAGGCGAACAAATTTCCTCCAAGATTCCTCGCCTCCATCCTCCCGTAACTTTGCCCTGTGCACTCAAAGGGAAAACTCAGATCTGTTCTCATGAGGGTGACATCTCAGAAAGTGACTCACACAGATGGAGTCCTTGGTTATGCCTTAAATAACCTAAGAATTACCTAAAGAATAAGGAGTAAGCCGTTTAGAACGGAGACGAGGAAACACTTTATCTCACAGAGAGTGGTGAGTCTGTGGAATTCTCTGCCTCAGAGGGCGGTGGAGGCAGGTTTTCTGGATGCTTTCAAGAGAGAGCTAGATAGGGCTCTTAAAAATAGCGGAGTCAGGGGATAGGGGGAGAAGGCAGGAACGGGGTACTGATTGTGGATGATCAGCCATGATCACCTTGAATGGCGGTGCTGGCTCGAAGGGCCGAATGTCCTACTCCTGCACCTATTGTCTATTGTCTATTGATGGTTCAAGAAGAGCAACTTTCAATGTTGTAGTTCCAGAGGTTTGTGCCAATTGAAGGAATAGCTTGCTCTAATTCAACCTGTTGGAGGTCTGAGTACTTTGGGTGTTGCTTTTATCACAGCTCCAGCGGCAGGTTTTGACAATGGTTTGAATGTAATTGATAAAGGCCACCCACAATTACCATTGCCAGAATTCTGCGCTTCTATATTCTCAAGACTCTGCAATGTTAGTGCATTCATTTTAAGTAGGTGAAAAGTCGCAGTGGATAATTCTGGCTCAGATATCTGGATGTAGAATTGTTGAATTGCCATTATGCGGTCTGAGCACCTCCTCCTTGACTGTGCCTACTGCGCTCCCAAAATGCTCAAGACCATTTCATTTTGCAGCTTTGAATGTGGACTTCAATCCTCCCGCGAAATACTCCAGCTGTGCTCACCATATGCATATCTGAGGCCCCCAGTGCAGGCACTGCAGATGTTGCATGCTGTGTGTGCATTCTTGCAGAACCAACTACATGGCAATGCCCAATTATGTGACAGAAAGCACGGCTTTATCCAGAGCAGCGTGACTTGTTCAATGGACTCACTCACTCTCTTCTATTTTACACATTGCCAAAAAGCCGATATCTTAGTAGATTTTGGTTGTGTTTTACAGCCACCTCTTTCAGCGATCGCCCTGGCTCCTTCCCCAGCTGTGACCAGCTTCATCCTTTCTTTAAACTATGAAATGCCTTCTTGGAGTCTGTGTTACACTGTGTTTGCTTGTGTTGGATTCACATCTGCTTCAAGCGAACCATGTTGCTGAGCTAAGCTTAAGGATTCCAATTTACTGACGTTCTCTTCCTGTGTTCATGGCCTGGCTGTGTGATATTGTTAGATGTATTTGGCCAGAATTCATGACAGTGCCAATATTGCTTCAAAAACACACCATGGGGTTTCCTTGCTGCAGATGCACTATTGCCCCAAGGTGACCCAACATCTGTAACCATAGACCATTTAAGGTCCACAAAAAAGCTGGAGAAATTCAGCGGGTGCAGCAGCATCTATGGAGCGAAGGAAATAGGCAACGTTTCGGGCCGAAACCCTTCTTCAGACTGATCGGGGGCGGGGACAAGATAGGAAAAAGGAGGAGGAGCCCGAAGGCTGGGGGATGGGAGGAGACAGCAGGGGGACTGAGGAAGGGGAGGAGACAGCAAGGACTTACAAAATTGGGAGAATTCGATGTTCATGCCCCCAGGATGCAGACTCCCCAAACGGAATATGAGGTGCTGTTCCTCCAATTTCCGGTGCTGCTGCGCTGTGGCCATGGAGGAGACCCAGGACAGAGAGGTCGGAGACGGAGTGGGAGGGGGAGTTGAAGTGCTGAGCCACCGGGAGGTCAGCTTGGTTATTGCGGACCGAGCGGAGGTGTTCGGCGAAACGATCGCCCAACCATTTAAGGTCACTCATTCTTCCATTACCTGTCAAAGTCCATTTTGTTAGTCTTTCACATGGGTGCCTGAAATTGAACAACGCTAACAGCTCTCACCAAGACAGCATCCATCCTATGCAACTAAAAATGCAAGGGAGTACATTCAGATGTCATGTTGGGTGGTGAAGGATGTAACTGAAGAATTGAGGCAAGGCAGAGATGCCAAGAACTGCTGCTGATGTGTAATACTTGGCCTGGGAAACCTGAGCCCTGAAACGTGTTGAAAAATAGTCCTTTTTCATGACTGTCAACGCTCACCCTAAGAGAGCAAATAAATACTATGGTTAGATAGCTTCATGAAATTTGATTTAAATAATTGTTGGTAGACCGAGACTTGAATTTAAGTGAAGTATATTTTTACGTGGCAAATGATTTGCAGCCAAGTCATCTCACTGACATTTAGACAAAAGGGGTTGCATGTTTTTGATGCTGCAGAGGTTGGATAGATATATCCATGAGGCATCGGGCGGATTCTGAAATCATACTGGGAAAGGTTTATCTACTGTTTTCTCACTGACTGGATCGGACTGCTTTGTGTTCCTTACTGTTGTGACGTAAATACCTAAATTGAAACCTTTGAAAAATCCAGACCGACAGTGCCAATGTACCGACACAGCAGTGACATATGTTCCATGGAATACTCTGTTTTGTGTCAGAGCAAGTAGGTAGCATTTGGATTAGCTAGAGATCTCTAACAGTTAGAAGAATTACAATAGTCTCGTAAGACAATTGCCGGTATAAGCATACTTTTGGACACTTTTTGACGACCCAATAGATTTATCCTTAAAATCGCCGAGCCATACAAGGCAGGAATGCCTCGGCCGAGAATTGAAAATGTCCTTAATATCCCTGGATGCAGGAAATGAGATTTCATTGGTGTCCTGAATTGATTAAAATGCTGGTAAATAAAATACAGGAAACTGGAGAAATAGCGGGAAATTCAGAAGACAAACAGAGTGGACACAATGAGAGAATTTCAAACAAGAGTTAACAGGGTTCTTATGAAAAATAATCCCAAGTGAAATATTGGGAGTGCAGAGAAGTGAAGAGACTAAGGACTAAGAGCAGTTAGAAGAACTATCACAATCTTTGATCATGAACTTTCAAGCATTCTAAATATTGCATTTGTAGCAACATTCTGGAAGGTTCTTACTTTAGCAGCCCTGTTCCGGGGGAGTGATGGAATGAATATCTATAGAACAGTAAGGTTAATAAAGAGTCATAAAGTCATACAGTGTGAAAAGAGGCCCTTTGACCCAACTTGCCCACACCAGCCAATATGTCCCAACCACACTGGTTCCACCTGCTTACGTTTGGTCCATATCCCTCTAAACCTGTCCTATCCATGTTCCTGTCTAAATGTTTCTTAAATGTTGCAATAATACCTGCCTCAACTACCTGCTCTGGCAACTTGTTCTACACACCAACCACCTTTGTGTTAAAAAGTTACCCCTCAGGATCCTATAAGATCTTTCCCTCTTTACCTTGAGCCGATGTCCTCTGGATCTTGATTTCCCTACTCTGGGCAAGAGACTCTGCGCGTCTAACCGATCTAGTCCTCTCATGATTTTATATACCTCTACAATTATATATCTCTGCACTTTGGAGACAGAGCCTTCTCCAGGGCAGCTCCCAGGCTCTGGAACTCCCTCCCACAATTGATCCGAACTTCTGAGTCACTCACCATCTTCCAGTCCCGCCTCAAGACCCATCTCTTCACCTCTGCATACCCTAAGTCCCATGTCCCCCTCCCCTATGCATCTCTGCCTTACTGCTCTATTTTGTTTTGTTCTTGACCCACCATGTAAAGCGACTTTGAGTCCTTGAAAAGCGTTATACAAATAAAATTTATTATTATTATTATTACAAGATCACCCCTCATCTTCCTGCGCTCCACGGAATAGAGTCCTAGCCTGGTGAACCTCTCCCCATAGCTCAGGCCATGGAGTCATGGTAATATCTGTAGCTTGACACCATTCCACTGGATGATATCAGTATGCAATTAAATTGATAGAGGTGCTGAGACTAACTGGAAGTCATATTGGGTAAGAGGTCCAATATGCAAGAAATTGTGGTCATACATTAAGAGTTATTGTCAGCTGTAAATATCTCAAGCGCTGCACTTGTGACTTGGATAGGCTTGGTCAGAGGGCAAATGCATGGCAGATGCAGTATAATGTGAGGTTATCCACATTGGTGGCAAAAACAGGAAAGTTTACTATTATCTGAATGGTGGCCGATTAGGAAAAGGGGAGATGCAACGAGATCTGGGTGTCATGGTACACCAGTCATTGAAAGTAGGCATGCAGGTGCAGCAGGCAGTGAAGAAAGCGAATGGTATGTTAGCATTCATAGCAAAATGATTTGAGTATACGAGCAGGGAGGTTCTACTGCAGTTGTACAGGGTCTTAGTGAGACCACACCTGGAGTATTGCGTACAGTTTTGGTCTCCTAATCTGAGGTACAGAGAAGTTTCACCAGACTGATTCCCGGGATGTCAGGACTTTC
Source organism: Leucoraja erinaceus (assembly GCF_028641065.1). Taxonomy (NCBI): domain Eukaryota; kingdom Metazoa; phylum Chordata; class Chondrichthyes; order Rajiformes; family Rajidae; genus Leucoraja; species Leucoraja erinaceus. Next base: position 37,223 of record NW_026575748.1, on the reverse strand, counting down.
ATATGAAGAAAGACTGGATAGATTCGGCTTATACTTATACTCGCTAGAATTTAGAAGATTAGAAGATTACAAAATTCTTAAGGGGTTGGACAGGCTAGATGCAGGAAGATTGTTCCTCATGTTGGGGAAATCCAGAACAAGGGGTCACAGTTTAAGGATAAAGGGGAAATCTTTTAGGACTGAGATGAGAAAAACATTTTTTACACAGAGAGTGGTGAATCTCTGGAATTCTCTGCCACAGAATGAAGTTGAGGCCAGTTCTTTGGCTATATATAAGAGGGAGTTAGATGTAGCCCTTGTAGCTAAAGGGATCAGGGGGTATGGAGAGAAGGCAGGTATGGGATACTGAGTTGGATGATCAGCCATGATCATATTGAATGGCGAATGGTGCAGGCTCGAAGGGCCGAATGGCCTACTCCTGCACCTATTTTCTATGTTTCTATGTAAGAACACCGTCCATCAACTGTGTACTTCATCACATGCATCAAGAGGTGTATTTCTGTTGCTGGAGAGCAGCAGAAGGAGAGTATAGTGTTAAGGCTGCTGTAGTCAGGCCATTCTTGGTAGCTTTGAGCAGATCCAAAAGGTTAAAATGACACTCAAGAGTTAAAACTCATACTGTGAATTAAAAAGGGTTTAAAATGTTTTCTTTGTGTCCAATATCACATTGCTCCACTAATTTCATTCCTTTCCCAGGATGGTCCCTCTCTCCACCCTCTACTTCCCTTGCATGCTGCAAATGGTGTACATTGCAGCTTGTGTAATTTAAGGCCATCTCAAAGCCCAGTCACACTTGCATAAGTCCGAACAGCTCAGGAGTCTCAGCCACAGTATTAGGTTGTAGGTCTGCCAATTTGTTCTTAATGCTTCTAGCATAAATGCAGATACACTTAATAAAACAGCCAGATAATATTCTTGTTTCTGTACTGTGTCCAAAAGGAGACCTCACTCCAAATCATGTTGCCACAGCTTGGTCTCACTTCTCTTTTGACAGGTACTTATTTTGTCCATTGGTTTGACTGAATAAAACCCTATGTTTCTCCTTTACACTGACAGCCATGGGTTTCACGAACCGGTTATCTTCCGGTTTGGCGGTCATTCTTATTGCGCAAAGACGGTTCGCGATAGCGCTACGATTTTTCACCAGTTCTCTTCTTCTGCCTTCCAGCGCCGCGTGGATTAGTCTCTTCCCCTGTCACTCCCCGAGAAGGTCCGCCCCTTCCTGCACCATCGAGTCTTTACTGGAGCTGAGGATGGCAGGCGGAGGTTTCTAACCGGGCTTTCGGAAGGAACCGAAGCAGCCCTGCCCCCAGCAGCAGCCCCGCCCCTGCAGCAGCCACGCCCCCAGCAGCAGCCCCGCCCCCAGCAGAAGCCCCCCGCCCCCAGCAGCTGCCCCGCCCCCAGCAGCAGCCCCTCCCCCAGCAGCAGCCCCGCCCCCAGCAGATGCCCTGCCCCCAGCAGCAGCCCCGCCCCCAGCAGCAGCCCTGCCCCCAGCAGCAGCCCCGCCCCAAGTGGCAGCCCACCCCAAGCGGCAGCCCCGCCCCCAGCAGCAGCCCCGCCCCGGCAACAGCCCCACCCCCAGCAGCAGCCCCACCCCCAGCAGTAGCCCCACCTCAAGAAGAAGCCCCGCCCCCAGCAGCAGCCCCGCCCCCAGCAGCAGCCCCACCTCAAGAAAAACCCCGCCCCCAGCAGCAGCCCCGCCCCCAGCAGTAGCCCCCGCCCCAGCAGCAGCCCCCCCCCCCGCGAGCAGCCCCGCCCCAAGTGGCAGCCCCACCCCAAGCGGCAGCCCCGCCCCCCAGCAGCAGCCCCGCCCCCAGCAGCAGCCCCGCCCCCAGCAGCAGCCCCGCCCCCAGCAGCAGCCCCGCCCCCAGCAGTAGCCCCACCCCCAGCAGTAGCCCCGCCCCAAGCAGCAGCCCCGCCCCAAGCAGCAGCCCCACCCCCAGCAGCAGCCCACCTCAAGAAGAAGCCCTGCCCCCAGCAGCAGCCCCGCCCCCAGCAGTAGCCCCGCCCCAAGCAGTAGCCCCGCCCCCAGGTAGGGAGTGGGGAAGAGAGCTGGGGGCGGGGCTGCTGGTGGAGGGCAGTGGGGGAGGTGAGGAGGCATAGTGGGGGGATAGGGGGATAGAGGGGGTAGGGAGGTGAGAGGATTTATGGGAGGGAGTGACAGGGTAGGCGAAAGGAGAGGAAGCGAGAGGTGAGAGAGGGATTGGGGAGGGGAGAATGCGAGGGGAAAGAAGAGGGAGGGTGGAGGAGGGGGAGAGAGTGCTAGGGATGAGGGGAAATGAGCTGCGCCTGTGCAGTTGGGGGGTATGGGTGAGTGGTGGAATATTGCGTTGGGGGAACAGGCCTCCTATGTGACAGGGACCCAAAAGGTAAATCCCAACTTTATAAACAAATGATGAAATCAATTAGTCCAAGGAGCTGGTCACCAGTAGTTAATTAAGTATAATAATTCCATTCTTTCAACAAAATTTAACATAAACTTAAGGAACAAGAGCAAAGTATATCACGGCTTGCCTGACTCAGATTAAGTTCAACAATTTCTTTAGCTTTCTGATAATTTTAGATAAATATACATTTTCTTTGGTTCATTTCACTGCTTGGTCCATTCTTCCCTTAGTTTAATATATTGTCACACGTACCGAGGTACAGAGAAAAGCTTTTGTTGTGTCTAATCAGTCAAGAGAAAGACTATACATGATCACATGAGACTGATGTAATCTGATGAAAGTTCTCGACCTGAAAAGTCACAGACTCCAGCATTTTGTGTTCAGTGACACAATCAAGGTTGGTTATGTGCTCAGTCAGGGGGGAGCTGCTGTACTTCCTAACACATCCTCTTCACCACAGGATTCACTGTGCAAAATAAATGCTTTACAGAGCGAAACACAATGATGTTTTTATATCTGAACTGCAGCTTTCAAGATATTTCAACAGGCACTTACTCCCATGGTGGCTTTCCCGTGCAAAAGCAATCCGTTCTCTGCATAGAAAACACACATTGCAATGCCTGTCCTCTTGTAACAAAGCATGCTGCGGAAAGTTAGTTCGCCCTGATCAACATTGGATCAGTAGACAGTCAGTCACAACAGTCAGTCACAACAGCTGAGAGAATGGAGCGGCTGGACTTGTACACTCTGGAGTTTAGAAGGATGAGAAGGGATCTCATTGAGACATAAGATTGTTAAGGGCTTGGACACACTAGAGGCAGGAAACATGTTCCCGATGTTGGGGGAAGTCCAGAACCAGTGGCTGCACACAGTTTAAGAATATGGAGTAAGCCATTTAGAACAAGATGAGGAAACACTTTTTCTCACAGAGAGTGGTGAGTCTGTGGAATTCTCTGCCTCAGACGGTTGCGGAGGCAGGTTCTCTGGAAGCTTTCAAGAGAGAGCTAGATAGGGCTCTTAAAAATAGCGGAGTCAGGGGATATGAGGAGAAGGCAGGAACGGGGTACTGATTGTGGATGATCAGCCATGATCACATTGAATGGCGGTGCTGGCTCGAAGGGTTAAATGGTCTACTCCTGCACCTATAGTCTATTGTCTATAAATATATTTTACACAGCAGCACGAAATAACAGGCTAATCACATTTTGCTCGAATAATGCAGTCTCCTGCAAGACACATTAGAAACCAACTGTGCAGTGTTTGTAAACCTGCTCCCTTTGACCACAGAGAGCCCACAGGTAAATTTTGTTTCATTTCCACAGGTGAAGTCTTCCGAGTATAGATGCTTTCCAAGTTCTGTCGTAGAGTGCGCTGCTTGAGACACATTTGGAAATCAGCCAACAGAGGTGCAGCAGACATGCCCCAGAACTACAATAGCTCAATAGCACAGGGACATTAAGGTTGAAATCACTTTCTCTCTCAACTTTCCAGTTTTTGAATCACACTAGGTGGCAGCAGGGGAGTCATACATTGTCAACAGATTACTGTGCACAGGGACATTGAGGAGTGATTTAATCTCAAGGAAATGGGAATCACTTTGGCTCTCCTTCAGTGGAGAACATTAGACCAAGAGATGATGTAGATTTGCAAAAAGAGCAGCATTCCAAAGATTTGGAAGATGATAAACATTTTGGCTTGGGTTCCCCTTCGGAACCCATGGCAACCATTGCATGAATGGACACAATGCAATGAACGATTTAGTTCTGCTTGGAGATACAGAATGGAAACTGGCCCCACCAAGTTCACGCTGAACATCAATCATCCACTCACACCGGTTCTAAGTTATTCCCACTTTCTCATCCACTCCCTATACTCTTGGGGCAATTTTGCAGAAGTCCATTTGACCTACAAACATCTGAACATCTTTGGGATGTGGGAGGAAACCTGAACACCTGGAGGAAACCCATGTGGTCACAGGAAACATGCAAACTCAGCATAGACAGCACCCGAGGCACAACCTCCACCAGCCGCGTCAATGTGGCCAATGATGAGATGAATTTTCTCATGACTAATGCCAAACGTCCAAAGAGTTTCCTATGACTTGTTTGTTCATATTCATTGGGGAGGTAATTCTTCCAAGAAATCAAGTGGCCATGTAGATGTACGCTATTGATCTCATGAATATTCTGTCAGTGAGACAATCTATTTGCCTACACATTTACCTGAGCATTCAAACATGTACATCTATCAGTGTAGAAAAAAAGGATTGTGAACACAGCAACAAGCTTCCATTATCCTTTAACAATGGCTTGTGGCAAGAAGTCAATAAAACATGACCTTAAACTCTAATATATAATTATGGGGCGGTACATTGGTGCAGCGGTAGAGTTGCTGCCTTACGGCGCTTGCAGCGCTGGCAGCCCGGGTTCGATCACGACTACGGGTACTGTCCGTATGGCATTTGTGCGTTCTCACCTTGGTTTTCTCCGAGATCTTCGGTTTCCTCCCACATTCCAAAGACGTACAGGGATGTAGGTTAATTGGCTTGGTGTATGTAAAAATTGTCCCTTGCGTGTGTGTGTCGGATAGTGTTAATGCGTGCGGATCGCTGGATAGCGCGGACTCGGTAGGCCAAAGGGCCTGTTTCCGCGCTGTATCTCTACACTAAACAAAACAAAATATCCTACTAGCAAAACCTCTTTGCGTACAAAACGGTGTGCAGGATGAGTATGCAATAGACTTGCTATAAAGCATGGAAACAGGTCCTTCTACCTACTGTCTACATACCAACCATCAATCATCCATCTAATCCCACTTTCTCACTTATATTCCCATCCGCTGCCATATCCTTCTCCCTCCCCTCGATTCTCCTGCACCCACCTATATTATAGGAATGTTACAACATTTTGAGATTTTAAAAACCAAGCCTGTAATTTATCCCATCAGATAAAGCATAAAAAGGACTTTAATTTGACATATCATTCACTTTCATATCTTCAGTATTAAAAAAGTTATGGCCATTTTCATACTCAGAAATTAACATCTTGTTCCCTATTGCTTTTCCATTGACTTAACACAAAAGCTGTGATCGAGGACAGTCAAAAGCCCATAATTTTCTTAAACATTAAGAGAACTGAATGAAATTTTCTGTCATTATAGATTGAAGCATTCTGAAACAAATCTTACTTGGATGACCTGAAATTAAAGCATATAATTAGTTAGTTACCTAATTGTAGCTAATTACAAAATTGACCGTTGTGACGGAAATAGTAATAAACACCCAGACTGCCTTGAAAATTCAAAAATGTGATATTTTCAAGATCAGAACATTAATATTATTGTATTATATGTTGTAAGTCCGTAACAGATAGGTAAATAAATTACAATTTCTAGCAATAGACCAAGTCTTTATGGAGAAGATCAGTTGCTAGCTGGTACATTGGCATATCATAATCAGTAGCATCATCATACTCCTCAGATTGTAACCAATAAGCAACTCTGTACACCTTGTTTTTCCTCAACTTTTCCATTTTGGCAATGTAAACTACAAGTTTTTGCTCTTCAAACTACGCACGACATGCCTTTCTGCCCACTACTTTCCCATTAAGAATGTCCTGTAGATCATCACATTTGGAGTAGTCCAAATTCGGATAATCTCTGCGAATGCTGTCTAAATCGGTCTCTTTTGCTGGGCATTTAGATTAACAATTTTGCATTTCTTCTTCGGAGACATCTGTTTAAAATGTAAAGGAAAAAAACACTGAACAGCATTAACAGAAACAAGTTATTATTTGCAGTTTTTTAGAAAAAAGGTAGAAATGATAAAGTTAAACGCTAAAACAAATAGTAAATAACCAACAAAAAAATCATATTCACGAGTTTCATCAAATCAATTAATCTAATGAATTCATCTAAATTCAATTACTAGATCTAAACATCTATCCATTTCTTAAGAAAAGGCTAAAATGTTTAAATAGCCTAAGTATCCAAATATTAAACTAATCCCATTCACACAATAATTCACAATATAACACGAGTTTTAAATCTCACTGTCATGAACTTATATGCCAAATGGAAGGAATTTAATAGAAACATAGAAACATAGAAATTAGGTGCAGGAGTAGGCCATTCGGCCCTTCGTGCCTGCACCGCCATTCAATATGATCATGGCTGATCATCCAACTCAGTATCCCGTACCTGCCTTCTCTCCATACACCCTGATCCCCTTAGCCACAAGGGCCACATCTAACTCCCTCTTAAATATAGCCAATGAACTGGCCTCAACTACCCTCTGTGGCAGAGAGTTCCAGAGATTCACCACTCTCTGTGTGAAAAAAGTTCTTCTCATCTCGGTTTTAAAGGATTTCCCCCTTATCCTTAAGCTGTGACCCCTTGTCCTGGACTTCCCTAACATCGGGAACAATCTTCCTGCATTCTAAGAATCTAAATCCCTGCCTGAATTAATGTTTAATTCCCATAAATTAATTTAGAAACATCCACTCAATATATTCAAAATTATTATTTTTTTGCACAATACATGTGACTAAAACTGTTGTGGATATTTAGTATAAAAATATTGATTGTGGACAGACAATAACACAAAATATAAATGATATAGATGCTCTTATGAAATGATTGTCCAAAAATAAAAGAGAATTTTAATCATTTTGAGAGTGGGTGTTTCTGGAATGCGTTCGATTGGAACGTTGCCATTGCCGTAGATTTTAAGCCCATATCGGCAGGCAAGACACGGCTGATTCGTATGGAGCCTAAATAACATTTTCACATCATAAAATAAGGCTAAACCCACCCCAAGAAGCAAGATTAGATGTGAAATACACGACTTACCATTTGTTTTGGCCTGATATTGGGAACCGTGACGTCGAAGGCATTGAGGGCGTTAGAAGTTGCTTTTTACTTTAATCCAGCAACTAAATTGTCCAGCGATTTTTGTTTTTAAACCGGAAACGGAAATCTGATCGATTTTTCTTCATCAACTAGCATCCAAGGAAATCCCTCTCCGACAAGCGATACAAACCTGCATTTTAATCCCCCCTCCGGAGTCGCACACACAGCCAGTGGCAAATCTGGAGCGCCGCTGAAGTTAGGGTGCTGGCTCAAAGGGCCGAATGGCCTCCTCCTGCACCTATTTTCTATGCTTCTATGTTTTGTAACACCGCTATACATTAGGGGCAATGTACACCTGCCAATTACCCTACCAACCAGTTTATTTTTGTCAGGTGAGACAAAATCAGAACATCTGAAAGAAACCCAAGAGGTGACAAGGAGAACATGCAAACTCTGCACAGGCAGCAGCAGAGGTTAGGATTAAACTTGGTAATGTGGGGCTAGGAGGTAGCATCATTAGTCACTGCAACACTGTGCCATTTCAACTTTGATTCATTGGATTAATGAGCCACCATTCAAAGAGAGGCCCCAAAACGTGCAGCTATAAAGATCTCTCCTACTTTGAAATGTTTTCAATGCTTCAAGAGACTAGTGCATTGAGCAGAAACTGCATCAGCATTCACCCAACGCACCTCCAGTTTTAGGCACTCCAGAGCAAGCAAGCATTACTCATTACAGACAGTTGATTCCATTAAACAACTTTTAAGTTATCAATCAAATGCATTTATTAAAGTGCCTTGAAGTTAAATCCCTTGATTGATGTCTCCTCATTGTAATTTCCATACTAACGTAATTGCCATTAAGAGAATTCTTTCAACTGTTTGCTTGAATTATTGCCAGCTCCTACAATAATGGACAGCAAGCAAATTGTTCATTCGGGCAATGTCTACACTTACTACTTTTGTTGCCACTGAGCAGATGAACTTGCGTGAAGAATGCTTAACTTTTCTAAATTGTCATTTGCATCACTGGCTCTGCTTTTGAATGCCAAAGAAATCTAACAAAATAGCTATCAGTCAATAGCAATGAGATGCAAATAAAATCTTAATCTGTCTTCATCAAGATTTCTTGAGGAAGTCATCAACCTCTTCAGAGAAAGTCATTAATAGTGAAGCAGCACTTTTATTGGACACACTAGAGGCAGGAAACATGTTCCCAATGTTGGGGGAGTCCAGAACCAGGGGCCACAGTTTAAGAATAAGGAGTAAGCCATTTAGAACGGAGACGAGGAAACACTTTTTCTCACAGGGAGTGGTGAGTGTGGAATTCTCTGCCTCAGAGGGCGGTGGAGGCAGGTTCTCTGGATGCTTTCAAGAGAGAGCTAGATAGGGCTCTTAAAAATAGCAGAGTCAGGGGATATGGGGAGAAGGCAGGAACGGGGTACTGATTGGGGATGATCAGCCATGATCACATTGAATGGCGGTGCTGGCTCAAAGAGCCAAATGGCCTGCTCCTGCACCTATTGTCTATTGTCTATTGTCCATTGTCTATTAGAGCAGACAAAATGTATAGGAAGGAACTGCAGATGCTGGTTTACACCGAAGGGACACGCAAAATGCTGGAGTAGTTCAGTCGCTCAGGCAGAATCTCTGGAGAAAAAGAATAGGTGACGTTTTGGGTCGGCCTGAAAAGGAGTCTCGACCCGACACCTCATCTATTCCTTGTCTCCAGAGATGCTGCCTGACCCTTTGAGTCACTCCAGCATTCTGTGTCTATCATTTTTTAGAGTATGTACACATGGTTATGTAAGGGAAGGAGTAGGAGACAATATTGTAAGGAAACATACAAGAGTGGAGGCAGATTTTTAAATGTATTTGTTCATACGATTGCTGGTGGTTATTCTCCACCCATATCTGTTCATGAACCAGAAGAGACAATTAAAAGACAATCACATTGGTGTGTTTAGAGTCACAAAAAGACTTAAGCACACCAGTAAGATCAGACCAAGCATAGCAAATTACTTTTGAAGAAGTAAACGAACACAGGATAGAAACATAGAAACATAGAAATTAGGTGCAGGAGTAGGCCATTCGGCCCTTCGAGCCTGCACCGCCATTCAATATGATCATGGCTGATCATCCAACTCAGTATCCCGTACCTGCCTTCTCTCCATACCCCCTGATCCCCTTAGCCACAAGGGCCACATCTAACTCCCTCTTAAATATAGCCAATGAACTGGCCTCGACTACCCTCTGTGGCAGAGTTCCAGAGATTCACCACTCTCTGTGTGAAAAAAGTTCTTCTCATCTCAGTTTTAAAGGATTTCCCCCTTATCCTTAAGCTGTGACCCCTTGTCCTGGACTTCCCCAACATCAGGAGCAATCTTCCTGCATCTAGCCTGTCCAACCCCTTAAGAATGTTGTAAGTTTCTATAAGATCCCCTCTCAATCTCCTAAATTCTATAGAGTATAAACCAAGTCTATCCAATCTTTCTTCATAAGACAGTCCTGACATCCCAGGAATCAGTCTGGTGAACCGTCTCTGCACTCCCTCTATGGCAATAATGTCCTTCCTCAGATTTGGAGACCAAAACTGTACGCAATACTCCAGGTGTGGTCTCACCAAGACCCTGTACAACTGCAGTAGAACCTCCCTGCTCCTATACTCAAATCCTTTTGCAATGAAAGCTAACATACCATTTGCTTTCTTCACTGCCTGCTGCACCTGCATGCCTACCTTCAATGACTGGTGTACCATGACACCCAGGTCTCGCTGCATCTCCCCTTTTCCTAGTCGGCCACCATCTAGATAATAGTCTGCTTTCCTGTTTTTGCCACCAAAATGGATAACCTCACAGGATGAAGTGTCATGAACAGTAAAATAAGTATTCTACTTTTTAAAAAGTCACAGCGTCCTGGAGTAACTCAGCAGGTCTGGCAGCATCTCTAGAAAACATGCATTCCTGATGTTTCTGGTCGGGACCCTTCTTCAGACCTGAAACGTCACCATTCCGTGTTCTACAGAGCTGTTGCTTCATCCGCTGAGTTGCTCCAGCACTTTGTGTCCTTTTATCTGGCAATGTTACAAAATTTTGAGATTTTAAAAATCAAGTCTGCAATGTATCCCATCAGATAAAGCATAAAAATAAGTTTAATTTGACACCTAATTCACTTTCATATCTCAAGTAATAAAAAAGTTATGGCCATTTTCATACTCGGAAATTAGCATCTTGTTCCCTATTGATTTTCTATGGACATAACAAAAAAGCTGTGATCATGGACAGTCAAAAGCCCATAACCTTCTTAGAAATTAAGAGAACTGAATGAAATTTTCAGTTATCATAGATTGAACCATTCTGAAACAAATATAAAATAATTTTACTTGGATGACCTGAAATTAAAGCATATAATTAGTTAGTTACCCAATTGTAGCTAATTTCAAACTTCAATTACTAGATCTAAACATCTATCCATTTCTTAATAAATGATTAACATTTTTAAATAGCCCAAGTGTCCAAATAATATTCACAAATAATTCACAATAAAACATGATTTTTAAATCTCATTTACATCAATTTATAGGCCAAATGGAAGGAATTTAGTGTTCAATTGCTGTAAATTAAAGTCAATTTAAAACAGCTTTCTAGTGGGTTCCTGTGAACGCGCTGGTTTAGAACGTTCACATTGCGCTGGATTTGTGCCCTCAAATGCCCAGAAAAACACTGCGGGATATAAAGAGCCCAAAATGAACTACTCGCTATAGAAAACTTTATATGCAGGGTTCTTAAGAAGCCCCTTTTAATGTAAAAATAAGGTACATACCTTTAATTGTTTGCTTTATAAAACCCTGGGGCTGCGAGAGGTCACGGGTTTAGAGAGTGATTTTTAAACTACTATAATTATTGTACAAGGCCATAAAAACTAATAATACCTTTTGCGACGGGGTCTTTCAGCGATTTTCGTTAATGATTTACTAGGCTGAACATTTTCGATTGCAACAGCCTAGTAAAAATCGCGTTTTAAACCCGCCCCCTCTAAACAGCGCCAAAATCACACACACGGGCTGGGGCAGATTCTCAACCACGATTCAGGTAGGTTTTGTAACATACCTATTTTATCTAAAGCAACATCTGCAGTTCTCAGTTTGGAGCTTTATTCTTATTTCAAAACGGGTTTTGCAGATGGAAGGAAAGCTGCCTGGCGGTGCTCCTCTTCCTGAAGCATTAAGTGTTTACAACTCCAGCTACCGCTTGGATTAGCTGCTGTCGTGATGAGCGCGGGGTCCTTACTCACTTGAGTTTTATCCGTCGATCACTACACACTGACTGCCTGCTTCTGAATTTAGCTTGAATAGGTGATGACACATACCCAGTATGAGAGTAATCACCTCCAGAGCCTTATGAATATGATCCTCAATCTATGAGGGAAAATTGCCATTACCCAATCGAACTACACATTAAAGACATCTGCCACATTACTTCAAATGTGGAATATCGGTTATCCATTACAAAGACAAATCTCGTAGTGATTTCTGCGATAACTCCCCATTGATCATGCTCTCATTATCTTAAATCGAGTGAAGGATGGAGGTTACAATGAGGGAGAGCATTGTAAAATCCAATAGTTTACCTCTGGTAAGACTGTACATTTACTCTATCATCAATTATGATTTATTCCTTAAAGCTGGAAGGTTTTTATTTAACAATAAGTTAATATAACGCATAAAAATGAAACATTAGATTGCTATTACGTACTAATAAATCTCCCTGCGGATTCCCTTTGTGTTTGCCTTCCAGCTCTGTTTTATTCTCTTCCGCCCACGGTATACATATTTTTATTCCCCCATCTGTGCCCCACAACTGCGAACAGGCTGATGAAAGGCTGCTCCTGCTTATATGTGGGTCAGTAGCCACTTTTGCAGCGGAAGGACTGATGTCCGGCTCCTGTGTGATGGCAGACACAAAAAGCTGGATTAACTAGCGGGACGGGCAGCATCTCTGGAGAGAAGGAATGGGTGACGTTTTGGTTCTCTGCGGAAGGCGGAAAGGGTTGGAGATGGGAAAATGGGGCTAGTGGTGAGATCCCATTGGAGGTGGCAGAAATATTGGAGGATTATATATTTTATGCGACAGCTGATGGGGTGGACAGTAAGGACTAGGGGGACTCTGTCTCTGTTGCGACCAGGAGGAGGGGGAGCAAGGGCGGAGCTGCAGCATACCTAGGAGACACGGGAGGGCCTCATCTATGATGGGAGAGGGGAACCCCGTTCCTTAAAGAATGAGGACATCTCGGATGTTCTAGTATGGAACACCTCATCTTAGGTGTAGATGCGGCGTAGACTGAGGAATTGAGAGCAGGGGATAGAGTCTTCGCAGGAAGCAGGGTGGGAAGAAGTGTAGTTGAGATAGTTGTGGCAGTCAATGGGTTTGTCATAGACATTAGTCAATAGTCTATTTCCTGTGATGGAGACTGAGATCAAGTAAGGGGAGGGAGATGTCCAAGTGAATTTGAGTGCAGGATGGATATTGGTGGTGAAGTTGATGATGTCCATGAGTTCTGCATGGGTGCAGGAGGTAGTACCGATGCAGTCATCAATGTAATGGAGATAGAGTTCGGGGATAGGGCCAGTGTACACCTGGAACAAAGATTGTTCAATGTACCCTACAAGGCATAGCTGGGCCTCATGCGGGTCCCCATAGCTGCACCTTGGACTTGCAGGAAGTGGGAGGAGTCACAGGAGAAGTTGTTGAGGATGTGGGCGGAGTAACGTGTTAGTAGAGTGAAATTGGATGGTTCTGCGGTCGAGGAAGAAACAGAGGGTGTTAAGGCCTTGCTGGTGGGGGGTGGAGGTGTAGAGTGACTGGACATCCATAGTGAAGATGAGGGAATGGGGGTTTTGAAAGAGGAAGTCATTAAAGAGATGAAGGGCATGTGAGGTATCTTGGACATAGTTCGGGAGAGATTGGACCAGGATGGAGTTGAGGCACATGGAACCATTTCCCGTGAGACAGGAGTCAGCAGAAACAATGGGTCTGCCAGGGCAGTTGTGTTTATGGGTTTTGGGGAGAAGGTAAAACCGGGCTGTGTGGGACAGGGAAACGATAAGGCAGACACCCAGAAGTGATGAAATCAGAAATGGCGTGTGAGATTAAGGCCAGGTGCTTGTCTGTAGGATCATAGTCCAAGGATAAGTTGGAGGAGGTGGCTGAGAGTTGTCGCCTGGCCTCTGAGGTCAGCACGCCAGTGTGAGGGCAGTGTGGAATGGCTCATGGTGGGACAAAAGTGAGTGGCGTAATGCTGATATCCCGAAGGAGGGCTGACTTTTATTCTCAAAAAACTCTTCTACACTGGGTAATTCCACCAGGTGGCGTCCGTCATCAGCGATGGCAGCCTCGCCAACTGTCTGTATGTCTTTTATTCTTTTCCTTTACTTTTAGCGTGTATTAAAAGTTTGTGTTAATGTTCTCTGTCCCTTCCCTGTTTTTATGTGTGGGGTGGGAAGGGGGTCGGGGCAAACATCTCTTACCTTGCCGGAGATGCGATTGACTCCGGATCGTATCTCCGGTCACTCTGCAGCCTAACATCATGGTGCGTGCACATAGCTACGCCTTCTACTTGGGAGAAAACCTGCCGAAAAGGGAGGTGCCCTGGTAGTCTGGCGCGCTGATCTCCACAAGCCTGAGGCCATGCACCAACTCTCAGACACCTCCTCCTACTTACCCCTGGACCATGACCCCACAGACGAGCACCAGGCCACTCTCTCTAGCACCATCACAGACTTCATCAACTCCGGCTCCCTGCCCTCCCAAGCCTCCAACCTCATCGTTCCCCAGCCTCGCACGGCCCGATGTTACCTTCTCCCCAAAATCCACAAACCTGACTGTCCTGGCAGATCATTCTTTCTGCCTGTTCGTGTCCTACCAAACTTATTTCCACATACCTCGACTCCATCCTATCCCCTCTGGTCAAATCCCTCCCTACCTATGTCCAAGACACCTCACACTCTCTTCGTCAGCTCCAGGACTTCTGCTTTCTGGACCACCATTCCCTCATCTTCACCATGGATGTCCAGTCACTCTGCACCTCCATCCCACACCAGGAGGGTCTCAAAGCCCTTTGTTTCTTCCTCGACCATAGAACCAACCAATCCCCGTCTACTGATACTCTCCTCCGCCTAGCGGAGCTGGTCCTTACCCTTAATAACTTTTCGTTTGACCTCCCATTTCCTCCAAATACTAGGCGTAGCTATGGGCACGCGCATGGGCCCCAGCTATGCCTTCCACTTTGTAGGGTACGTCGAACATACCCTGTTCGAGTCGTACCATGGCCCTATCCCCGAACTCTACCTCCGCTACATCAACGACTGCATTGGTGCTACCTCTTCCACCCACACACAACTCACTGAATTCACCCATTTCACCACTAACTTCCATCCAGCACTCAAATACACCTGGACTATTTCCGACACTTCTCTACCATTCCTTGACTTCACTATCTCCATCGTAGGTGATAAACTTCTGACCGACATCCACTATAAACCCACTGACTCCCATGGCTATCTGGACTACACTTCTTCCCACCCTGCTTCCTGTAAGGACTCCATCCTCTACTCCCAATTCCTCCACCTACGCCGCATCTGCTCCCAGGATGAGGTGTTCCACACTAGTTCGTCGGAGATGTCCTCATACTTCATGGAACGGGGGTTCCCCTCTTCTACTATAGATGAGGCTCTCACCAGAGTCTCTTCTGTACCCCGTGACTCTGCCCTCGCTCCCCATCCCCCCACTCGTAACAAGGGCAGAGTCCCCCTTGTCCTCACCTTCCACCCTACCAGGCGTCACATACAACAAATCTTCCTCCAACATTTTCACCACCTCCAACGTGATCCCACCACTTGCCACATCTTCCCATCTCCTCCCCTGTCTGCTTTCCGCAGAGACCGCTCCCTCCGTAACTCCCTGGTCAATTCGTCCCTTCCCACCCGTACAACCCCCTCTCTGGGCACTTTCTCTTGCAACCGCTAGAAATGCTATACTTGGCGCTTTACCTCCACCCTTGACTCCATTCAAGGACCCAAGCAATCTTTCCAGGTGCGGCAGAATCAACTGAACTGTGAATCAGCAATGTACTTGCAATAAATGATTTGTTAACGCATATTGAAAATGAAATGAGCAATGGAAATGAAATGAAAATGCAATGAGCTGTTTGGCCTGCCCTGTGCTTGCAACTGCAATGGCAATTGAAATGAAATGAAAATTAAATCAGCTGATTTGCTTGGCCTGCCCTGTGCTTGAAAGTGCAATGGCAATGGAAGTGAAATAATGCAATCAGCTGTTTCGCCTGCCTGTGCTTGAAACTGCAATGGCAATGGGAGTGAAATGAAAACGCAATCAGCTGTTTGGCCTGCCCTGTGCTTGAAACAGCAATGGCAATGGAAGTGAAATGAAAATGCAATGAGCTGTTCGGCCTGCCCTGTGCTTGAAACTGCAATGGCAATGGAAATGAAATGAAAATGCAATGAGCTGTTCGGCCTGCCCTGTGCTTGAAACTGCAATGGCAATGGAAATGAAATGAAAATACAATCAACTGTTTGGCCTGCCCTGTTCTTGAAACTGCAATGAAAATGGAGATGAAATGAAAATGCAATGAGCTGTTTGGACTTCCCTGTGCCTGAAATTGAAATGGAAATGAAATGAATTGTTGATTGGCCTGCCTGAAACCACTCATTTTGGCCCACTAGACCCCTATTAGCCGGAAACTAGTCCCTTTTGCCCAAACTGCCCATGTTAGCCCAGGAGCTCTTTGGCCCAAAAGGCCCGTGCCAGGCCAGGAAAAGTCCAGAAAAAGTGCCTTTCACTTTTTTTTTTTTAAAGAGCCTCTTCGGCCCATCAGGCCTGTACTAGCCCAGGAGGATTCCCTTTGGCCCATCAGTAAGTATTCCCCCTACAGTTATTAAACCTCACCCCAGTATTTTTCTCCTTCCCTTCATTGGCTCGCTGTGAGATCCAGACCAGGATAGACTTTCCTCCTTCATTGCTGTGATCTGCAGAAAAAGATGAAAAATGTCTAAAATTGATTCTCCACCACCTTCCCCTTCTCTCTCACAGTCTCTCACCTGTTTTGGGTAGAATTTCTGGCAGTTTCTGAGCTGGCAGCCCACCAGACCTGAGTGACTGAGCTGCCAGCCCACCAGGCCTGAGTGACTGAGCTGCCAGCCCACCAGGCCTGAGTGACTGAGCTGCCAGCCCAAGAATCCATTTGGCCCACAATGTCCATACCAACCCTCTGGAAACCAGTCCCTTCGGCCCACAACACACATACTAGTGCTCCAAACCCCCCCCCACTGGCCACCAATTTTGGAATTGGTGGAGAGGTGGAATATTGCATTGGGGGACCAGCCCTCCCGTGTGAACATGGGACCCAACGGGTCCCACTTAGCCTAGTACAAAGATAGATATATGGTTATATCTAGAAAGATAAATGGCTCATTTGCAAGCAGGGAGCCAGCCATAGCCTTCAAAATAGTCATTTTGGTCTTCCTCTTGCTGCCATTCATCATCTTAGTCCTCATTTGAGTTTGAAGTAACATAGCTGAGGCAACGTCCAAGCTCGCCTGATGGATCAGTACTTTAAAATATAGATCAGGTATCCAAAGCAGCAAGGTGTTTAATGTTTTAAGAGCAACCTGTAAATGTGTAGAATAATATCTCGACATTAGCATCGTTAAAGAGCTTGAAGGGGTGAAGGGTCTGTTCCTGTGTTGTACTGTTCTATGTTCTGTATACTTTGAAAAGTCAGGAATCACTTTTCATTTCAGGTTAAGGCAACATTCGAGTAAAGAGCATTGCCCTTCAGGGAGTTGAGCAAATTAATTTCCAGGCCCTATGTCAGATTATAGGTTGATCTAGCGGAGAAATGGCTTGAATGCTCAAACATAGAATGATGTTCTCCATATGTCAGTGCATTTAACCAGCTGATTAACCGTGCCTGATGATTTCTTAATTGTCATAAACTGTTAAACTGAACGCTAAAAGTGGAAATAATTTTATATTATATATAAACGGATGGTCATACGTTTAAAGGATTAACTAATCCAAAATAGATTTGAATGACTGAATAGTGCTATTTAGTTTAGTTTATGTTTAGAGATACTGCGCGGAAACAGGCCCTTCGGCCCACCGAGTCCGCGCCGAACATTAACACTATCCTACACATACTAGGGGCAATTTACATTTTTGCCAAGACAATTAACCTACCAACCTGTTTATCTTTAGAATGTAGGGGTAAACCGGGGATCTCTTGAGGGAACTCACACGGTCATGAGGAGAATGTACAAACTCTGTATAGACAGCACCCATAGACAGGATCGAACCCGGGTCTCACTCGCTGAAAGCGCTGTAAAGGCAGCAACTCTACCACTGTGCCACAGTTCCACCCAGAGAATATGCTGTTAGCTGTAATTGAGGGTGGTCAGACAGCCCTGTGAAAGTAGTTAGCCGTTTGCACAGTTGATTAGAAAATGCTATCGTCCGTTTTTGCCGAAGTTATCCCATAAAAAGTACACGTTTTGGAAATCCCCAAATAAATTCAGCGCTAAATTTCAAAGTTATTTCACCACTAACTTTGCATTGCCCGTATATAACTCGTTCACCTGTGTAAACAGAGGCACATTCCCAGCATCATCAGTTCTTAAGATACACCCTCTCTGGTACAGGAAATAGTAAAAGCAGACAAATATAGATTTCTTATGCTAAAATCTCCACTCATCTCAATAGACAATAGACAATAGACAATAGGTGCAGGAGTAGGCCATTTGGCCCTTCGAGCCAGCACCGCCATTCAATGTGATCATGGCTGATCATCCCCAATCAGTACCCCGTTCCTGCCTTCTCCCCATATCCCCCGACTCTGCTATTTTTAAGAGCCCTATCTAGCTCTCTCTTGAAAGCATCCAGAGAACCTGCCTCCACCGCCCTCTGAGGCAGATAATTCCACACACTCACCACTCTCTGTGAGAGAAAGTGTTTCCTCGTCTCCGTTCTAAATGGTTTACTCCTTATTCTTAAAATCTCCTCTCTTGATGTTTATGAACTCCTATCTGGAGACCAGATACTAGGAGTCTAATAACGCATAAATCCTACCACTCAATCCTCACACTGGCTTTCATCAGTCATGAAGATGGAGTATAGGAATCAGGACATTATGTTGCAGTTGTACAAGACATAGGTGATGCTGCATTTGGAATACTGTGTACAGTTTAGGTTACCCTGTTGTATGAAAGATGTCCTTTAGCTAGAAGAAAAGTGAAAAGATGTATAAGAATGTTCAGAAGAAGGTTCTCGACCCGAAATATCACCGGTTCCTTTTCTCCAGAGGTGGTGTCTGACCCGCTGAGGTACTCCAGCTTTTTGCGTCTACTTTTGGATTAAACCAGCTCATGCAGTTCCTTCCGACACATTTTGTTTCTGAATGTTGCCAGGACTCGAGGGCCTGAGCTATGGAGACAGGTTGGGTAGGATAGGACTTTATTCCTAGGAGTGTAAGAAACTGTGGAGTGATCTTATAGAGGTATATAAAACATGAGTGGCATGGATAAAGTGAATCCACAGTCTTTCCCCCAGTAGACTGTGGTAGAGGAGTCTAAAACTAGATTCCATAGGTTTAAAGGCTAGAAGAAATATTTAAAAGGAATCTGAGTGAATACTTCTTCAAACGAATGGAGTGTATATTAAGCAACTTGCCAGAGAATTATGGTTGAGAGGGATACTATAAGAACACAAGACATTCCAGATAAGAAAGATTTAAAGTATATTGGTGAAATAGGCATAGTTAGACAAGACAAGAGAGTTTATTGTCATGTGTCCCTGATAGGACAATGAAATTCTTGCTTTGCTTCAGCACAACAGAACATAGTAGGCATTGACTACAGAACAGATCAGTGTGTCCATATACCATTATATAAATATATACACACATGAATAAATAAACTGATAAAGTGCAAATAACAGATAATGGGTTATTAATGTTCAGAGTTTTGTCCGAGCCAGGTTTAATAACCCGATGGCTGTGGGGAAGGACCTATTCCTGAACCTGGTCGTTGCAGTCTTCAGGCTCCTGTACCTTCTACCTGAAGGTAGCAGGGGGAGGAGGGTGTGGCCAGGATGGTGTGGGTCCTTGATGATACTGCCAGCCTTTTTGAGGCAGCGACTGCGATAGATCCCCTCGATGGAAGGGAGGTCAGAGCCGATGATGGACTGGGCAGTGTTTACTACTTTTTGTAGTCTTTTCCTCTCCAGGGCGCTCAAGTTGGGTATCGGTGGATGAGGTAGGCGGAAAGCCTATGTTCCACATGACTCCATGAGTCTTTTAATAGAACCTAAATAGATTGAAACTTGGGCAAAGATGGTGTTTTTTTGTTCACTTGTGCAGTTCTTCAACCACTATCCTATCAAGATAAGGTGTTATTATTAGAATAGTTTGGCCATATTCCCCTCACAGCAGTATTTTTCGGAGGAAACCCTACTTCATGGGTCGTGAGTCCATCACCTGTGAATGGCAAAATATGGTATAATTTCGGAAGCTGTAATAAATGCTTCCACACAGCTGAGTGGTTTATCACAGGGATATTCTTGTTGACAGAACCTGTGCATTTTATTTAGAAACATAGAAACATAGAAATTAGGTGCAGGAGTAGGCCATTCGGTCCTTCGAGCCTGCACCGCCATTCAATATGATCATGGCTGATCATCCAACTCAGTATCCCGTACCTGCCTTCTCTCCATACCCCTGATCCCCATAGCCACAAGGGCCACATCTAACTCCCTCTTCAATATAGCCAATGAACTGGCCTCAACTACCCTCTGTGGCAGAGAGTTCCAGAGATTCACCACTCTCTGTGTGAAAAAAATTCTTCTCATCTCGGTTTTAAAGGATTTCCCCCTTATCCTTAAGCTGTGACCCCTTGTCCTGGACTTCCCTAACATTGGGAACAATCTTCCTGCATCTAGCCTGTCCAACCCCTTAAGAATTTTGTAAGTTTCTATAAGATCCCCTCTCAATCTTCTAAATTCTAGAGAGTATAAACCAAGTCTATCCAATCTTTCTTCATAAGACAGTCCTGACATCCCAGGAATCAGTCTGGTGAACCGTCTCTGTACTCCCTCTATGGCAATAATGTCCTTCCTCAGATTTGGAGACCAAAACTGTACGCAATACTCCAGGTGTGGTCTCACCAAGACCCTGTACAACTGCAGTAGAACCTGTACACAGAACTTTGTACACATTTCCCTTTTATATCTCTTAATAAAACAACATCAACATTATTCATTGGAATGCTATTGCATTTCACTATTATAAGCACACAATAACCGACATATCTGATCTCCTTGCCTGCGGTTCATCCTATTTATCCCCGAGCTCTGCTTTAACATGTAATGAAGTTGCAGCCATCAGGCAAAATTGAATATGTTAATGTAATGAGCAACTTGTCAAAGCAGAACCTCTGGCAGTGAGGTGTAACTGCAGTTTTTTCAGACTCTTTCTGCATGGAGCCTGAGTGCTTGTGAAGCTGACAGCCAAGTTACAGAATGATATTCAACAAATTAGTTTTACTACTATTTACTTTAAAAAAAAACTACTTTTAGAAGTGTGTTAAAGATGATATAATAATTCTCAACTTAGACCCTTTACATTTAAATACTTAGGGAGGTGTTGGCGCATTTCAATCGCTGTTGGTAAGATATGTCAGAGAGGACTCTCTTGAACTCCTACAGGTAGCAATGTTACAAAATTTTGAGATTAAAAAAATCAAGTGTAATTTATCCCATCAGATAAAGCATAAACATAAGTTTAATTTGACACCTAATTCACTTTCATCTCAAGTATTTAAAAAGTTATGGCCATTTTCATACTCAGAAATTAGCATCTTGTTCCCTATTGATTTTCTATGGACATAACAAAAAAGCTGTGATCATGGACAGCAAAAGCCCATAACCTTCTTAAAAATTAAGAGAACTGAATGAAATTTTCAGTTATCATAGATTGAAGCATTCTGAAACAAATATAAAATAATTTTACTTGGATGACCTGAAATTATAGCATATAATTAGTTAGTTACCCAACTGTAGCTATTTACAAAATTCAATTACTAGATCTAAACACCTATCCATTTCTTAATAAATGATTAACATTTTTAAATGGCCTAAGTGTCCAAATAATATTCATAAATAATTCACAATAAAACATGATTTTTAAATCTAACTTACATCAATTTATAGGCAAAATGGAAGGAATTTAGTGTTCAATTGCTGTAAATTAAAGTCAATTTAAATCAGCTTTCTAGTGGGATCGTGTGAATGCGCTGGTTTAGAACGTTCACATTGCGCTAGATTTGTGCCCTCAAATGCCCAGAAAAATACTGTGGGATATAATGGGCCAAAAATGAGCTACTCGCAATATTAAACTTTGTATAAAGGGATCTTATGAAGCCCTTTTTAATGTAAAAATAAACAGCCTACCTTCTGTTGTCTGCTCTATGCGACCCTGATGGCTGCCGGTGGTCGCGGGTTTAGAGATTGATTTTTAAACTACTATAACTATTATACAAGGCCTTTAAAACTAATAATAGGTTTTGCGACGGGGTCTTACAGCGATTTTTCGTTAATAATTAACTAGGCTGAACATCTTCAATTGGAACAGCCTAGTGAAAATCGCGTTTTAAATCCGCCCCCTCTAAACGACGCCAAAATCGCGCACACGGGCTGGGACAGATTCTCAGCGACGCTTCAGGTACGCTTAGCAACATACCTACTACAGGTGTACAGTAGAGAGCATGTTGACTGGTTGCAAGTCAAGTCACATTTATTTATATAGCACATTTAAAAAACAACTCTCGTTGGCCAAAGTGCTTTACATTTGTATAAGAATAGTATAACAAACAAACTACATAGATAAAGCCCTCGCTCAGAGAACGTCAAGAAAAGCTTGGGAGTACAGATGGGTTTTTAGTCTCGACTTAAAGGAGTCGATGGAGGGGGCAGTTCTGATGGGAAGAGGGATGCTGTTCCACAGTCTAGGAGCTGCAACCGCAAAGGCACCTGAGCTTATGCCTAGACCGCGGGATATTCAGCGACCCCCAAGTCGACCGATCTGAGGGACCTGGAGGTGGTGTGCTGGGTGAGCAGACTTTTAATGTAGGTGGGGGCAAGCCCATTGAGGGCTTTGTACACATTTTCGGACTGAGATGAGAAAAACATTTTTTACACAGAGAGTGGTGAATCTCTGGAATTCTCTGCCACAAAAGGTAGTTGAGGCCAGTTCATTGGCTATATTTAAGAAGGAGTTAGATGTGGTCCTTGTGGCTAAAGGGATCAGGGGGTATGGAGAGAAGGCAGGTACGGGATACTGAGTTGGATGATCAGCCATGATCATACTGAATGGCGGTGCTGGCTCGAAGGGCCGAATGGCCTACTCCTGCACCTATTGTCTATGTTTTTATGTTTCTATGAAGGAGGATGCATTACAGCCTGGTTCGGCAACTTGAATGCCCAGGAGCAAAGAAGGCTTCAAAAAGTGGAGGTCACTGCTGAGTTCACCATGGGCTCTGATCTCCCCACCAGTGAAGGGATTTATGATAATTGCTGCCTCAAAAAGACAGCCAGCATCATCAGAGACCCACAACACCCTGGCCACACTCTCTTTTCATTCCTGCCATCGGGAAGAAGATATAGGAGCCTATGTACAGGTTCAGGAACAGCTTCTTCCCTCCAGCCATCAGACTATTAAACACTAAAACCTCAAATAAGCTCTGAACTGTGTTTGTGTTGGTGTTCAGAATCAATGGATACGGGGAAAGATCATATTGAATGGTGGTGCTGGCTCAAAGAGCCGCATGGCGTACTCCAGCATCTATTTTCCATGCCTCTATATTCTGTTGTGTTGCTGCAAGTAAGAATGTTATTGCTCTGACTGGGACATATGAGAATAAAACATTCTTGACTCATGAGCAATAAGCTAAAGCCCGTGTCCCACTGTACGAGGTGATTCAAGAGCTCTCCCGAGTTTTTAAAAAAAAATCGGACTTGTGGTAAGTACGCAGAATGTACTTACTGGGAACGCTCGAGCTAACGGCACGTCTCTTAGCGGCTCGTAACGCTAACGGCAGGTACCCGGAAAACGCGGTAAACTTGGGAAGATTGTTCAACATTGTGAAGAATTTCCACGAGAGCCCCGAGTACACACGAGCGGCCATTACCGTAATTCTCCGAGTTGGAATCAGGGGAAACTCGGGCGAACTCTTGAAATTCGTCGGGGGTACGCGAAAATGCTGTAGAAACTCAGCGGGTGCAGCAGCATCTATGGAGCAAAGGAAATAGGCAACGTTTCGGGCCAAAACCCTTCTTCAGGCTGATGGGGGGGAGGGGGGGAGAAGGAAGGAAAAAGGAGGAGGAGGAGCCCGAGGGCTGAGGGATTGGAGGAGACAGCCCGAGGGCTGAGGAAGGGGAGGAGACAGCAAGGGCTAACAAAATTGGGAGAATTCAATGTTCATGCCCCCAGGATGCAGACTCCCCAAGCGGAATATGAGGTGCTGTTCCTCCAATTTCCGGTGCTGCTCGCTCTGGCCATGGAGGAGACCCAGGACAGAGAGGTCAGATACAGAGTGGGAGGGGGGAGTTGAAGTGCTGAGCCACCGGGAGGTCAGGTTGGTTATTGCGAACCGAGCGGAGGTGTTCGGCGAAACGATCGCCCAGCCTCCGCTTGGTCTCACCGATTGAATTACCTCGTACAGTGGGACAGCGGCTTAAGGCTTTACTGAATTCTGTCTGGTTAATATTCTCGGCCCAAGATTTCCCCCTGTTCTCCTGGTGCAAAACATTGCTGAATTTATAGCTTGTTCTAAATGATCAACTCAAGGAATAAATAAAACAAAATAGCATGTGCACTGCATTTACAGAAAGTAACAAGGTTTCACCTAACTCTTGTGATACTTTGCTCCAAACCAGTAACAATGAGTACAGGTTTCACTCGAGCCATGTGGCTTCCATTGCATATAGCAGTGAAATATTTTTGCACAAAATGTATAGTATTTTCTCTACTTAAATGAATTGGCACCATGGTGGCAATTCATTTCTCTATCCTCCAAGGGCCATTAAGCAGTTGCAGACGAGACGGTAGGAGTTTGCCAGTAGGAGGTTCACCAGGGAATCCCTATGTTCACTTCAATGATATTTATTGATAGCTCATGTCCTCGCATTGAATCTTTCCCCGAACCATCTCAGCTCCCAGCAGCTGGCAACAGTCATGGTGTGTTTCCAATAGCAACCACTTGAATGCTTCCTTTGAGATTTTTGTTCCTTCATTGACCATTTTTCTTTTTAGCCACTGTTGTTTTCCTTTGGCTTCTCACAATTTTGTGCAAGCTCACATTTTACCTGCAGTGAATACATTATTTATTACCAACATGGCAAAGTGATCAAGGAGATTTCCAGTAGAATAGTAGAATAGTTTCTTTATTGTCATTGTAACATGAACCATGTACAACGAAATTTTAAAATGTCAGCCAGTCAGTGCACCATTCAAACATTTCTAAAAGCTAACGATACATACAAGGTAAAATATTAAAAGATAAACAACTAAAATAAATATCACGAAAATAGCACGGATAAACACCCAACCCTCCATCCTTCTGTCTATTTCACAGTGTACCACAGTCCCTTAGTATGTCTCGCCCCTGCGTTCCTTGGCGGCTACATTTAGTGCTTTCCAAAGTTGAAATCCAAACTGGAAAAAAATGACTATGACTCTCACAGGAAGAAGCTGAGCATGATCAGTATTATCAGTAATCAATATTTTTGCAGCAGGAGAAAATCAAAACTAAATCAAGATAAGTACATTGCTCACTATTTTACCACCCAATATTTTGTCACAAACATCTCTATGCACGGATGAAATTCTGTCTAAAATAAGCATAACCTAAACTGAAATAATAAAAGGGGAAAAGACTTATGAATTATAGGTACCCAAAGGTGTTTCGGATATCATAGATGTTCTAGTTTTGTTTGGTTTATTTAGTTAGTTTAGAGATTCAGCATGGAACAGGCCCTTTGGCCCATCAAGATTCAAGATTCAAGATTCAAGATTCAAGATAGATTTAATTGTCACGTGTGCCTGATGGCACAGTGAAATGAATTTCCATACAGCCATACAATAAAAATCAACAGGACACAACACACTATAGGGTTTAACATAAAACATCCCCACACAGCAGAATCAAAGTTCCCCACTGTGTGGGAAGGCACCAAAGTCAGTCTTCTTCCTCCACTATTCCCCGTGGTCAGGGCCTCCCCAAGCCCTCCGCAGTTGCCGCTACGGGCGGCCCGATGTTCAGGACCGCACGCCGGGGTGATACAAGTCCGACGTCGGGGTTGCGGGACGTCCTCAGCGGCGTGGACACCAGAGTCGGCCCCCTCCTACCGGAGTCGGTGGCTCCCAAATGTCCATGCCAACCAGTAATCCCCACACATTAACACTATCCTACATACACTAGGAACAATTTTACATGGCGGAACTATGTCACATGGTTTAGTAGGTTAATTTACATGGTATAATTGTAAAATAGTGAGCAATGTGACTTTTCTTGATTTAGTTTTTATTTTCTCCTGCTGCAAACATATTGATTACTGATAATTGAGTATTGGAGGAGACCGGAGATCTTGGAGCAAACACATGGCCGTCACGGGGAGAATGTAAATACTCCGTACCGACATGCATCTGTAGTCAGGATTGAACCTGGGTCTCTGGCCCTGTAAAGCAATAGCTTTACTGCCACAGCACCAGGACATCCAGAATTTAATTTAGGAAAATAATGTACTTTTATAACTGGTTGATGTATTTATTATAACTAGGCAGTTGATTTAATTTTTATAATTTAATTTTAAATATCCAGCATGGAAACAGGTCCTTCGGCCCCTCCCCTCTACCCCCCCTCCCTTCCCCCCTATCTCTCTCCCCTCCTCTCTCCCCACCTCCTCTCTCCCCTCTGCTCTCTTCCCCCCTCCTCCCCTCCCTCTCCCCTCTCTCTCTCTCCCCCTCCTCTCTCCTGTCCCGCTCTCCCCTCCCTCCCCTCTCCCCCTACCCCACTGGAACCATGAAGGTTGATGTTTTTAATATAACTAGGGCAGTTTAATTTCTTTTTTTAATTTAATTTTAAATATTCAGCATGGAAACAGGTCCTTCGGCCCATCACTCACCTGCTCACACTAGTTCTATGTTATTCTATTTTCTGATCCATTACACACTAGAGAACATGTATCAAAGCCTATCCTACAAACCTGCATGTTGTTGGGATGAGGGTGATAGCAGGGAGTACAGAGGAAACCTGCGCATTCACAATGCAAACTCCACACAAACAGCACCCGAGGTCAGGATCGAACCTGGATCTCTGCCGCTGTGAGGCATCAGCTCCACCGGCTGTACCAGTGATACTTTACTTCAGTAGCTAGGCCTGAGTAATTGCCTTTTCTTGACCAGACTACATGTTGAACAACTAAAAATGCAGTCAAATGTGGAGCCGTCTGCAGCTTAAACTTTATACTCGAAATATCAACTCCTGTTCGTGTAGTACAGTGATGGAATAAAACACCCCCCTAAAATAGCATTACTGCCACCAACATGAGTGCATACAAATGACAGGAGAAATTAAAAGGATTAAATTTCACCGTAACGCCAGAAGCATCAGGAACTGAATCTCCTTTGCAATGTTGTAATGTCGCAATGAATGGAAAAAGTGTCCCTCAATATTTTATTGTACAGTACACCAGCTGCAAAAGTAATTTTCCAGTCAGATTCACATGCTAAATATAATAAAGTAGAAGGGGTGAAAATGACAGGACCACAAAATCTTATTAATCTTTTGAGTGCCCAATGCATTTTGCAGCTTTCAAAATATAGCTCGTCTCTGACAGAACAGCTGAAAAAACCATTCTGGTGTATTTGCATTGGAAGGTATAATCAAGTAGAATTTGAGAAGGACAAGGAATCTAGCAACATATCTTACCTCATTGCAGCCACTGACAAAAACTGTAAATCACAATCCTGCTAATTTTGGTGTGAAAATGTAACTGCAGCCTCAAAGAGTTAACTGAAAAGTTTCTTTGAAAATAAAGAGAATATTATAGTCATTTACCATTTATTTTGGCACGAATTATGACACACAAACCTCAATGGGCCAAACTACACAAATGCAAACTCTTGAAGCACTCCACAGAAACATAAATGTTGGCAATAAGTGGCGCCAAACGTGAAATTTGGGGGGTTATTGTGATGAATTGTGTTCATCCCAAGAGCATGGCAAATATTACACAAAAGTACGTCTTAGCTACTCATAAAGCTTTGGAACATTTAAGAAAAACGGTGCTGAAAAAATAATTTGCACATTTCAGAAAGCTTTCCACAGTGGGTCCTATTTAAAGGAACAGCACGCCCAAGAGATGCCAACTAAACATTAGTGCAGCAAAGAACGAGGTCATACTGCCCCCAAAAAAATCCCATCCAACAACATACCACACACTTATTCCATCTCTGGACTCCTGCAAGTCATTTCCTTCATATGTTTATCAGTTTAACAATAGCTTTCCCATCTAGTTTATCCAGTCTTTCTGGCACTGATCAAAATAGTCTGTGTACTTATTATCTCTTATGACATCTAGCAGTAGGTAATAGAATGCAGATGACAACACAAGTTAGAATATTCCATCTTACAGAGGACACGGGAATAGGCAGCCTTGAATGCATGTAAACACAGTGTTTATGAAGTAACTGCAGATGCTGGAAAATTGAAGGTACACAAAAATGCTGGAGAAACTCAGCGGGTGCAGCAGCATCTATGGAGCGAAGGAAATAGACAACGTTTCGGGCCAAAACCCTTCTTCAGACTGATAGGGGGTGGGGGGAGGCAGGGAGAAGAAAGGAAACAGAAGGAGGAGGAGCCCGAGGACTGAGGTAGGAAGGGGAGGAGACAGCAAAGGACAGCAAGAGACAGAATTGGGAGAATTCAATGTTCATGCCCCCAGGATGCAGGCTCCCCAAGCAGAATATGAGGTGCTGTTCCTCCAATTTCCGGTGTTGCTCGCTCTGGTCGTGGAGGAGGCCCAGGACAGAGAGGTCGGATAGAGATAGGGAGAGGGGAAGTTGAAGTGCTGAGCCACCGGGAGGTCAGGTTGGTTAGTCCGGACCGAGCGGAGGTGTTCGGCGAAACGATCGCCAAGCCTACGCTTGGTCTCACCGATATAGATCAGCTGACACCTAGAGCAGCGGATGCAACAGATGAGGTTGGAGGAGATGCAGGTGAACCTCTGTCGCACCTGGAACGACTGCTTGGGTCCTTGGATGGAGTCGAGGGGGGAGGTAAAGCAACAAGTGTAGCATCTCTTGCGGTTGCAAGGGAAAGTGCCTGGGGAGGGGGTGGTGCGGGAGGGAAGGGAAGAATTGACAAGGGAGTTTTGTATAGCAATTTCACATGAAGGATATTTGCCTTTATAACAGGAGACATGGAGTCCAAAAGCAAAGTTGTTATACATGAGGTGGGGGAGGCTAGGATTTCATTCATTGGAGAACAGGGGGCTGAGGGGTGATCTTATAGAAGTGCACAAAATCATGAGAGAAATAGATAGGGAGAATGCACAGAGTTCAAAAGCAGGTAAATGGGACGAGCGGAGATGGGGCACCTTGGTCGGCATGGACTATTTGGGTCAAAGGGTTCCATGCTCTATGACTCTATAATAAACTTAATTTTCATCTGCATCCTTAACTCTCTCATTTCATTCAGTAATCTCAAAATTGGGGATCCTTTTTTTTGTATTCTTATTGAAGGTTATTCATTGCTTACGTAATGTGCATCAACGTGGTGGCCATTGTCCTGTCCATCTCAGATATTGACCTTTTTATTTCAAGTCCTTACATTCCCGGAGATGTGATCATTTTTCGGATCACATTCTCCGGGCTCTGCGGCCTACCATCGCTGGAGCTGGGAGCCGCCTCGGATTTCATGAGCCCCACCGCGGGGCCGCGGACTTAACGTCGGAGCGGATCCCTTGCCTGGGATCGCTCCCACCACGGCCTGCGCACTTACCATCAAGGGCTCGCAGTCTCGGGAGAGGCTAGTCGGGAGCTCCATTGCCGCAGAAGGTTCGTCCAGCCCCAACGCGAGGTTCCATCGGCCAGCGTGGGGCCGCTGGCATCCCCCCCGATGCGGGAGCTTGATCGCCTCGATGCGGAGTGCCCGAACCCCACCGGCTACAGGAGTTAAGACCGTCCCGTCAACAGAGAACTCGGGGCCCCCGACTGAGGAAGAACAAAGGAAGAGACTTGAACTTTATTTTCACAGTGAGGAATGTGTAGGAGTCACTGTGGTGGATGTTCATGTTAAAACGTGTTTATGAGTCTGTTGCTTTTAATTGTATGACTGACCTGGCCAGTGAAATTCCTCGTATGTTGCAAAACATACTTGGCGAATAAAATCTGATTCTGATTCTATCAAATAATTCTTGGGAAGTCACAACGGTGTATTTTATGTCGTTCACACTAAAGCCACTGGTAAATTAGCGGTGGAGTAACTGTTTCAAATGGTCGACCATGTATCAACCAAGTCATCACTCCATAGGGGCAGTCTTCAGAAATGTCTATATCTCCTGTCGACACTCAACTTTCTTAATTACTCTAGTCCTGTATGTTATTTGAAAACCTTGCTGGAGTTTCTACAAGTTTTACTCTTCTTTGATGGCCTCTTCTCCCCTCTCCCATCAGGCAAAAAGGTATAGAAATGTGAAAACATACACCTCCAGGGACAGTTCATTCAGGGACAGTTTCTTCCCAGTGTTATCAGGCAACTGAATCATCCTACCACAACCAGAGCGCAGTCCTGAACTACTATACAAACTTACAAAATTCTTAAGAGGTTCTACTGCAGTTGTACAGGGTCCTGGTGAGACCACACCTGGAGTACTGCGTACAGTTTTGGTCTCCTAATCTGAGGAAGGACATTCTTGCCATAGAGGGAGTACAGAGAAGGTTCACCAGATTGATTCCTGGGATGTCAGGACTTTCATATGAAGAAAGACTGGATAGACTCGGTTTGTACTCGCTAGAATTTAGAAGATCGAGGGGGGATCTTATAGAAACGTACAAAATTCTTAAGGGGTTGGACAGGCTAGTTGCAGGAAGATTGTTCCCGATGTTGGGGAAGTCCAGAACAAGGTGTCACAGTTTAAGGATAAGGGGGAAATCTTTTAGGACCGAGATGAGAAAAACATTTTTCACACAGAGAGTGGTGAATCTCTGGAATTCTCTGCCACAGAAGGTAGTTGAGGCCACAGTTCATTGGCTATATTTAAGAGGGAGTTAGATGTGGCTAAATGGATCAGGGGATATGGAGAGAAGGCAGGTACAGGATACTGAGTTGGATGATCAGCCATATTGAATGGCGGTGCAGGCTCGAAGGGCCGAATGACCTACTCCTGCACCTATTTTCTATGTTTACTATCTACCACTTTGGTGACCCTCAGACTATCCTTGATCAGACTTTGCTGGCTTTACCTTGCCCTAAATGTTATTCCCTTTTCATGTATTTCTAGCTGCAAATGACTCGATTGTAAGCATGTATTGTCTTTCTGCTGACTGGTTAGCACGCAACAAAAGCTTTTTCACTGTACCTTGGCACACGTGACAATAAACTAAACTGTAAACTGTAAACTGCTATCCACTCAAAGTTTACTTTGTAGCCAGACCTCTCCGCGTCTAACAATGCACAACCTAATGGTACTGTACATCCTGCAGTACTTCCCAGTCATCTTTCCCCAGATGGTTCATGTCCAAAGAAATTCCAAAATGTTGCGGTCCTGGGAATATAATTCCCACAATAAGACAAAATCAGCAACATAGTTCTGAAATTAGATGTTTCACTATAAATGGACTCCTAAATGTTGGGCTGCCATGTGAGAGCACTCAAAATTCCATTCATTTATCCTTGACCATCAATTAACAATTACAAATCCCATAAACTGCCCAGTGCTTACATTACTCCCTCACAGAGTATATCTTTGTGCTGGTTTGCAGGGAACCTTTTATCCACTGTCCCCAACTGCATGCTTTCCGTTTTAAGCTGACATCTTGAAACAAACCGAAAACACTCATTAATCTAATCTGCATTTAGTTGACCATAGACAATAGACAATAGACAATAGACAATAGACAATAGACAATAGGTGCAGGAGGAGGCCATTTGGCCCTTCGAGCCAGCACCGCCATTCAATGTGATCATGGCTGATCATCCCCAATCAGTACCCCGTTCCTGCCTTCTCCCCATATCCCCTGACTCCGCTATTGTATATGGTAACTGCCCTGAATCCGCATTGATTGTAATACAATTCTCAAATAGATGTGGCATTAGATTAGAGAGCATTTTAGCTCACCTCAATTCTCAAAAAGATGCATGGATTTTAGATTTCTAGATCATTGGGATCTCTTCTTGGACAGGGGTGACCTAGCGGGGTATCAACATCCTGGCAGATGGGTTTGCTAATGCTACACGGGTGGGTTTAAACTAGATTGCCAGGGGGGTGAGATCTCATACAGGACAGAGGCAAGTGAGAGGTTAGAAGTTGTGATGGAGGATGGTGAGCGAAGGTTTAGAGGCCAGAATAGACAGGAGAAAGGCGGAGAGCGAGGGTTGGTTTTTGTTTAAAGCAAGGGGCCTGACAGGTAAGGCAGATGAGCTTAGGGCATGGATAGGTACATGCCACTGGGACGTTGTAGCCATTACTGAAACCTAGTTCAGAGAGGGATTAAGGACTGGCAGCTCAATGTTCTGGGGTACAGGTCTGGAATTGAGGTTGATAAATTACAATAGAAAAATGTAACTTACAGCTACACAAAGACCCTCTTATTCTTCTCTCTGTCCCTCTATGCTGCAAGCTGGATCCTGCATGTATTTATTTCTGTCCAGGGGGGTCAATCTGCTGAAGACGCGTTGAGGCATAACTTTTCTAGACACCATTCCTGACCGCAGTACTTTACTGACTCTGCAGGTAAGACCCTACTTTTTATATGTAACTTGAAGGACAGCTTCCCCTTCATCTAATGCAGGTTTGCATTTACACTCCCATCGTGCCTGAGCAAACAAACTTCAGATGTTTGACACAGGATCTTCGGCCCACCAAGGCTGCAACGACCACCGATCCCCACATACTAACACTATCCTACACACACTAGAGACATTTTACATTTATACCAAGCCCATTAACCTACAAACCTGCACGTCTTTGGATTGTGGGCGGAAACCGAAGGTCTCGGAGCAAAGTCACGCAGGTCACGGGGAGAACGTACAAACTCCGTACAGACAGCACCTGTAGTCAGGATCAAACCCGGGTCTCTGGCGTTGTAAGGCAGTAGGAAAATAATATACTTTTACAACAGCAACGTGAAGTTTTATCTAATAATTATAACCAGGGTAACTTAATTTTACTTCGGAGTCACGTGAGTGACTACGTGAAGAGCCCGCTCAGCGCGCATGCGCGGCATTACGTTCAGCATGGCCGCATCGGGAGTCAGGCGCTCCCGCTACGGAGGTGAAAGAACGGACCGTCAGGTAAGCTCTGAGGTCGGGTTTTCTTTCACAGGGAGCCTTCTGCTTTTCAGGCAGAGAAGAAAGGCTCTTGGACAAACCTGTCCCCCGCTCGACTCCACGGAGGAGCGTTCCATCTGGGGTGGGGGCAGCAACAAGGCGGTAGGACCGCTTACCGGGTGCTACGCTATTCCTCGACACCGTGCCGAGCCCAGCCCGCTAGCGCCTGAGCAGCGGGCTGGATGTAACGCCACGGAAGAGGCGTCCGGCCGGTGGCTTCTGGCTAGTCGGACGGGGACGTCTCTCCACCCTCAGACAGCCGCCTGAGCCGCATGGAGCGGCTCCTGGAGCAGGAGCTCCAGCGAGACGCGCCTTGTGAGGGGCGCTCTCGCAGGGGGAGTTCAGGCACTCCCTCCACGGTGTCTTGTGCACTGTCCATTGCTTCCTCCTTACCCAAGGGTAGCTTTGGTGACCAGGACTGGGCTGGTCAAGAAGATGTCGGGAGTAAGCAAGGGGTGCAGGAACAGGAAGAGCTGCTAGGTGTGGTGGACCGCTACGTGGCAACTCCACGTGCAGGGGGCCGTTAAAGGCCAGACTAGCGGCCAGCATTGACCACCTCTCCAACAGGCCCTACAGGAGGGGTGGTCAATGAGGCGTATACAGCTCCAGAGAACTGTGAGTCCCTTAAAGTGCCGGCTGTAAACAGCCAAAAGTGGGGGCACGTTGGGGCAAATATATTCGGTACCAGGAGCTAAAACTCCAGCAGATCCTCAGGCTCCTGACATCAGCCATCACATCGTTTACACGTTCCGTGGACAAATACGGAGATGACCACAACCTTCGTAAACAAATCATAAGAACTGCCATAAAATCCTATATTTGGGACTGGTGTAAAGCTCAGGGTCCGCATTTTATCCCCGGAAGTCTTCTTTAGACCAGGGCCCAGAGCGGATCCCATGTAAAATGCGCCACCCCCCAACATCACCGCCACGTCAGACAACGTGCAAGACTCGTTGGACCGGCAGGAAACAGAAGAATACCCATAACCATGGAGGTAGGTGGGTCTGGTTCCTACCAGCGTATAGAAAATAGGGGCTTAATACTAACAGGGGGGAGATTACACCTGTTTTAAGAAGCACGGGAGTCTATCACAAGAGATCAGTATATACTCAATGGCATTAGTGGATACAAAATACAATTCATACTAGAAAAATGGCCACCAGTTCAAAATTCGCTTCAGAGGGTATTTTCCCCTCTCCGTTAAAGAAACGAGAGGGACAAGCTGAACTGGTGAGACTAATTACAAAGTGTATCATGGGAAAACATGAACCCTTGGAATTAGTATCAAATATTCGTCACTAAACCCAAAAAAGATGGTGGATGTCGCATCATCATTAACTTAACTTCAATAAATATGTTTGTTAAGTATATACATTTCAAAATGGAAACAGTTGTTACTGCCAAACAACTAATTTCCAAAGGATACTTCATGGCAAGCATTGATCTTAAAGATGTTTACTATTTAGTACCATTCACAAGGATCATCGCAGATACCTGAAATTTACCTGGATGGGGCAGCTATGGCAGTTTAAAGCGTTACCCAATGGGTTCACATCAGCCCAAGATTATTCACCAAGGTACTTAAACCAGCTCTGGCAATATTCAAAAGACAAAAACATATTGTCATGGCATATCTTGATGATATCTTAAATAATAGGCAAGACCATGGAATTGACTATGTTAGCTGTATCAGCTACCAAACAGTTATTCGAAACCCTGGGATTGTCTTACATCCAGATAAATCTAAGTTGATGCCATCCACAATCATGGACTGCTTGGGCTTCACAATTAATTCAGTCTACGTGACTGTAACATTGACAAGAGACAAAACAGTTGAATTGGCACAATCATGCAACAATTTAATGATCAACGAACTACCAACTATTCGACAAGTAACAGAGTAATTGGGAAAATGGTAGCAACATTTCCGGCTACACAATTCGGACCTTTGCACTGTCAAAACTTACAAAGAGCAAAGGTACAGGCACCAAAACGACATACAGGTCATTATGATCGTGTCATGAAGTTACCCACTGAAGCAATATTAGAACTACAGTGGTGGGCAAAAAACGTTTTGCATAGTTTCAGCCCTATTATCATCACTAACCCTACGTTAGTTATCCAAACAGATGCCAGTCAGTACTCAAGGCTGGGGAGCAACTAATTCTATATCCAGCACAGGTAGTAGATGGACTAACCCAGAATCATCGTTACCACTTACACTGGGCATTAATTATCTAGAGATGTTGGGTGACTTTTATGGTTTAAAAGCATATGCACAAATATGCATAACTTGCATGTACGGTTACAAATAGATAATACTACGGTGGTGGCCTACATTAACCATATGGGCGGCATAAAATCGGTATCATGCGACAAGTTGGTCAATACAATTTGGCAATGGTGTGTCGAAAGATATATTTGGATATCAGCAACCATCTGCCAGATAAGCTAAATACAGTGGCAGACACCAGGTCACGTAAATTTAATGACAACATCGAATGGATGTTAAACTCCCCAAAATTTGCAAAAGTTATCAAGCAATATGGCACGCCAGATATCGATTTATTTGCATCAAGGCTAAATCACCAGGTACCTATGTATGTCGCTTGGGAACCAGACCCTGAGGCAGCAGCGGTAGATGCGTTCGCGCTGGATTAGGGAAATTCTTCTTCTATGCATTTCCTCCCTTCTGCCTCATTAGTCGGGTACTACGCACAATACAAATGGACTCTGCTTCAGGTATGTTGATAGCACCCGACTGGCCTACACAGCCATGTTTCCCAATACTCCATGACATGGTTGTTGAAACTCTGATGGTATTCCCCAGTGACCCAGAGTTATTAACACCCAGTGTCGGGCACAAGCCACCCGTGCCATGAAAAAATCAAACTCCTAGGTTGCAGATTCTGCACAAACCACTTCTGGGACTGGGATTATCAGAACAAACCGTCGACACCATGTCAGCATCCCTCTGAACATCCACTAAAAAACAGCACTTGTCCAGCATCAAAAAATGGGAGAAGTACTGCTTGGATACAAGGACCACCTACTCAACCGCTACAGTTGTCAACGTACTGGAATTCCTGGCGAACCTTCACCACGATGAAGGACTCAGCTACAGAGCCATCAACACAGCTAGAAGTGCCCTGCCTGTCTATTTAAAACCAGTTCCAGGACAACAGGCCATGGGGTCCCAACCACTGGTGGTCAAACTAATGAAGGGTATTTACAACTCTAACCCCCTAGACCAAGGTACACCCATACATGGGAAGTCAGTGTGGTCCTGACATACCTCAGGGAATGGCCACCAGCCAGATCCCTCAACCTGGAACAATCTATGCTCAAAACACTCATGTTGATGGCACTTGTATCTGCACAGAGGGTCCAGTCACTACACCTATTGCGACTGGACACCATGCTCACAGCTCCAGACCAGATCTCTGTCATTATCCAGAGACTAATCAAGCAGAGCAGACCAGCAACACCTAATCCAGTCGTGGAATTCCGGGTTTACCCGCCAGAACCACGGTTATGTGCCATGACCCACCTACTATCCTACATAGACACAACCAAAAATATTCAAGGGAGATGAAAAGCCTTGTGGGTCAGTCATAAAAAAACCTTATGGTCGGGTGACAAGCCAAACCATTTCGAGATTGCTCAAGCAGGTGCTAAAAGCTGCTGGGATAAACACTAACATGTACAAATCTCACTCCACCAGGGCAGCATCCACGTCGACGGCTAAAAGAATGGACGTGCCTATAGACCACATCCTGGCTACAGCAGGATGGTCGGGGGAAAGACCGTTCAGAAATTTTATAATAAGACGTTGGCAAAACCTGCTTTATTTTGCAGAAATTTTTTTTTACAGACTGCAAATATTTAATTTAAGCCCAGGGGAGCAATTTAATTTCTTTGTTGTTATTGTTAGAAGAAGAAAAAAAAGAACCATTGTGTTTTTTCTACAAACAGATTCATTGGTCGGTTATGATAACACACTTCCTCCCTCAAGGACTTCGGCAGTGAGTGAAGTAATAACTGTTACACGGTTTGAAATCACAGAGCTTTGAAGTCTTCACGTAGTCACTCACGTGACTCCGAAGTAAAATAGTAAGATTAAACGAGAACTTACCAGTTTGAAGTTTGATCTGTATTTTATGAGGAGTTACGATGAGGCATTACGTGCCCTCCGCTCCCACCCTCAATAATATGGGTCAAACTGATAAACTGATGTCTCCTTATCTTTACTATGTTTACTTCAATAACTGTGTCTATCTGGTGATTCCTAAACCGCTGCTTTGAAGTATGCCG